>NC_056661.1:141260017-141566267 GCF_018350195.1 Panthera tigris
GACTTGAAGGGACTTTTCTCATCTGATTCTTTCAGCTCACTTATTTTGTATTTTTCTCATGCAAGTTTCCATTAATTTCTTATTGTTCCTCCCTAGCCAACTCACTCTCCCCCAAATTTAACAAATACTTTCTCTGGTCACCTTCTACCTGTATGCTGAATTCACTCTTTGACTTTTAGATAACTGCTTCCTTTCTGTCTAGCATTTATGATGCATTTCTCTCAATTGGTTCTCCTCTTAAATAATCTCATCTCCCCAAATATATCACTTCCCCAATAGTCTCACTGTAACTTACTGTGAATTTCATCTTCTGTCCAATTTCTCTTCCGCTTTTGTGTTTAAATTTACTGATTACATAGACTTTATTTACCTGTTGTACATCTATACTTAGCACCCTTAATGGCATATACCCCCTTGACGTCCACAGAAGACTGAGATGGTTTTTTGAGAGTGTTATATAAGCAGACACACTTGCAGCTTGGACTGAAGGAGGAGGGGCAGAGAGAGGGCAAAATGAAGGAAAACTGACAGACTTCTGGGATTCCATAGGCAGAAAATGGACTGATGCCAGAATTACTCAGCTACAAACATGTACTATTCTAGAAAAGAAGGACATCTGGGTGGCTCAGTTGTTAAGCATCTGACTTCAGCTCAAGTCTTGATCTCACGGCTTGTGAGTTTGAGCCCTGCATTGGTTGAACTCAAGCCCTGCTTTGGGTGAGAGTGAGCCCCATCTCTCTGTCTCTCTCTTTTTCTCTCTCCCTCTCTCTCCTGCCCCTCCTGGATTTGCTCTATCTGCCCTTGCTCACTTTTGCCCTCTCTCTCTCTCTCTCAAAAACAAAAAACAAGACAAAAACAAAAACAAAAACGGAATGATTTCTGGGTCAAAGCGCAGATGCAGACTCAGAGGCTAACACAGCCCAGAGGTTGGGCCTGCAGGGCTACCACAGGCCTACAGGGCAGATCAAGCCACAAAGAATTATATGCAGGTCTTGAAACCTATTGGAAATTGCCCTGCTTCAGAGCCTTCAAAGGGAGCTTGGCCCTGCCAGCACTTCCATTTCAGACCTCTGGCCTCCAGAACCAGGAGAGAGTTTATTTCTGTTGTTTTAAGTCATCTCATTTGTGGTATCTTGTTATGATATCCGTATGAGACCAGTAGAGCTTACGGAACAGTTGACAACTAAATACTTACTTAATTGTGTTATTTGTAACTTACACTTCCTCTAATGCTAAACAAATACTACTTACATAAGTCAAGGTGTATGTGGACTTCAAACACTGACTTGCTCACTATACTAGGTTGTAAATGAAGTGAGGTATGCCTAAAAGTTATAACCTGTTTCCAAGTGAAAGTAATAACGTGCAACATTACACTGAGGAAAGAATCCTAACTTTTTATTATATTTATTTATTTATTATATTTATTATTATTTATTATATTGTTAAAGAGCAGCTATGATGAATTTAGCATGACTTTTTGGCAATTTCTTTTTTCCTCACCTCACTTCTCCCCCTCCTCTTCCTCGTCTCTTTTCTTCTCCTTTAATTCCTCCCAACTTGATACTTCTAATATATCAGTAAGTTATCATTTTCTTTAAAGTAATTGAAATGTATTTAAAGTCTCTTTAATGATGAAATGAAAAAAAGTTCTAGTTCTGGACCAAAGAGAGCTTGATTTTAGTTGGCTAATACTTACAACTCCATATTATTGCTTATATATATGAGCATTTATAATTTATAAGTTACAATATGAGCATATAGAATAGGAAAGTTCTAATCTCATTAGGATTTTTAACAGCCTGGTGGTAAAAATAATTGTAGTTGTTTGAAATAGAGTCACAGGATTTACTTAGGAGATCCTAATAGTTTTAATGATGTTTGAAAATGTATTGTAATTTTAGTCAACCAGAACAATTGTCTTAATCTGTAAGTTACAAATATATTCACTGTTCAAATGAAAAAAAAATCATCAATTAATTACTTACCATGCACTTTTTATCCTTATGAAAAATTCATAGGATAAAAGCCCCACTGCAGGTAATTAGAGCACATTATGTATAATCACTTGCCAAATTCCATGTTTGAAATCAATCATTTTTTGTGTTCATATGTTTGAAGTAATTTCAGAAGTAAATAATCACAGAGCCCAACAAATGAGATAAAATGGTAAAACAAATATAGCAAAGTATATTAAGAAAGCAATGGAATGAAGCAGAATCTCTTCTGTGAGCAAGCAACCAGGCGTCTTTATGGCAGCTGTAGGTATTGGGAAAACAGAATTTGAGAGGAGTGATCTCCTCTGAGCCCACCGGTGTGAAATAAACTTCCTCCTGCCTTCCAAGATGTCTGAGTGCCACTTGGTTTTTCCACCAGTGATCCAGCCTGTTTCCGTAACATTGCCATGGAAATATCTTTCTCTCCTGACTGAAAAGATGTGGTTTAGTGGATAGAGTTCAGATGAAGTCAAACGTATACCTTGTGGCTAGTTATAGAGTAGTTTATTTCAGGTTATTAAATGGCTTACAGGATTATTTGAAAAAGTAAATAAACCTTAAGGAACTTTTCAGAAGAATTCTAAAAGCTGCATTTCAAAAGTAACCACCAGGGAGTTGTTCCCTCTTTTAAAATTAGGATGTTGGGGGCGCCTGAGTGGCTCAGTCGGTTGGGCGGGTGACTTCAGCTCAGGTCATGATCTCACGGTTTGTAAGTTCGAGCCCCGCGCTGGGCTCTGTGCTGACAGCTCGGAGCCTGGAGCCTGCTTCCTATTCTGTGTCTCCCCCTCTCTCTGCCCCTCCCCTGCTCATGGTCTGTCTCTCTCTCTCAATAACGAATAAACGTTAAAAAAAATTGAATATCCAGTTGCCTTTCCCACAGGACCACTTCACACAACTGAAGCTCAACATGACCCAAACCCGAAAACCTGCTTTAAAAATAAATAAATAAATAAAATAAAATTAGGATGTTGTCTTCTGCAAAGGAAAGCTTTGATAAATTCCACACTGCTATTGTTGCAATTATTAGGAAGCCACCACATTCAAGAAATTGCCACATCAGAACTTTGTACTGCTTCAAGTTCTAAAACCTTGCCATATCAGCTCTGATCACATAAATGATCACATAAATACAGTGGAATCCCTCAACGAGATGCTCTTAGTAGTCAAAATGGTCAAGATCAAGTATTGCTTCTTTCAATAAATTTCTACAGTTTTCAGAAAAATCAGTTCCACTCAGTATCTCTATTGAATTCTATATATAACACCATATTAGCATGCATTCCAATACCCTGTGATTATTTATGTGTCTGATTTTCATTGCTACTTCTGACTTAGAACAATAGTTCCTTTTTTTAATTAAACAATTTTTTTTGTTTTATTTATTTTTGAGAGAGACAGAGACAGAGTGGGAGCGGAGGCTGTCAGCACTGAGTCTGCTGTGGGGCCTGTACCCACAAACTGTGAGATCATGACCTGAGCCGAAGTCGGACACTTAACTGACGGAGCCACCCAGGCGCCCCTAGAACAATAGTTCTCAACTTTTTGCTCTAAAGTTGCCTTTCCAGTCTTAAAATTATCAAATCCTTCAAACAGGTTTTGTTTATGCAGTAATGCCTATTGGTACTTATCACTTTAAAAATTAAAACTGAAAAAATTTAAGGCATAAGAATTCACAACCACTTATTAGCCATCAAAGCAGTAATGTCATCAAACGTATGTCGCCTCTGTAGACACTCATAAGAGAATGAGAGTAAAACAGGTGCAAATATCTTAATGGTATGAAAACAGCTTTGACTACATTGATCCCAGAGAAGGTCCCCAGAACTCCCAGGGGTCCTGAGAACCTGTTTTAAGGAAGTAGTAGTTTAGAGGAATTTGAACTCTCCTTGCAGTGTCATAGGCTCAGACCATAAAATGTTATGTGAATAAGAAACATAGTCATTAGTGTTTGGGGAACCAAGTTGGAGATTAATGTGGAAGCTCTGAATTTAAGACCTTATTTTCTGGAGAAAATAAACTGTTTACATGATTATATTTCTATCTGTCTATAAGGCAGAAATATATGAAGTTATTACTTTCAGATATGAAACACTAAACATTAGAAATATGGTCCTAACTACACAGGGTACTCTTTAATTAAGTGAAAAAGTGAAAATATAATATAGATACACTTTTACTTATAGTACACTTCACTGTTACCTAAACTGGATATGCCATGGATCACATATTCAAATCTATTTCTACCATGATGGAAATCTGTATGTCATGTTTATTTTTGAGTAGAGGTTTGTCTTATTTCCACACTAGTGTTACAAATAAATTTATGTCTGTTTTGGAGTTTTCAAAGCCAACAAATACCTCTAATCAAATATGGGAGAAGTTTTGCCAACTTTCAGTCTTGGAACTCATGGACAGTGAGTTCTAATCCCGATTTTGTCAGTGACTCATTCTGTGGCATTGAACATGTCATTTTACTTTTCTGTCTCAGTTCTGTCATCTGTGAAGTAGAGATAATATTGTTCAGTTGAGCACATTGTGCTAGCCTGTATCCTCTGGATGACTTCACAAAAGAAATTCTGCATATGAATTTGAATATATGCCAAGAAAATTATAACAAGTTATCTACCTCAAAAACATGCAAGAAAGAGCCAATGGAAATAATTTTAAAAAATACACCATATGCATTTTTAAAAGTAGAGCAGATATCATCCTAGGAAATCCATCGCCACATTTGTACAAATTTAAGAGATAATTGTTTTTTTCTCTTATTATAGAAGAAAGTCAGACATCACAGTACAACTTGTCTTTTTTGGAACGGTTGTAATCTCATCACAATCATTTAACTATACCTATTAATCACAGTTGGTGCTAGCTGATTTACTGGAAAAACTGTTCAAACAATGACAGAAAAATGGAGAAAAATAAATCCTTTTGCTCTTTGTACAGTTAAGTAATCAGCCCTTTCAGCCTCATGAAACTTCTGTATTGCTAGTTTAAAAAATAAGGTTACTGAGGTATAATGTCCATTTTTCTTGAAACTAGTAGCCATGACAGAGAAAAAGGAATGTTGAAAAAAAATTTTTAAACTTATATACATGTCTTTACATTCGTAAGACATGTTACGTACATTCGTAACTGAATTACTTTCAGTTTACTTTTGGACATCCCTGACACTTTACATTGTTGGTAATATTAATTGCTTGCTGCTTTTCCAAGAATCATGCATAGTATCTTCCAGGTGCACTTTAATAATTATGATCATAGGGTCTGGAATCAAAGAGACTTGGGTTTGAATTCACTTTTTCCATTTACAAGTTATAGAGATTTTTTAATTTATAATTTCAAAAGTTACTTATTGCAGTGAATGTATAATTGTACCGAACATTAAACTATATGCTTGGTTATAAATGAATAAACACTTGCTTTAGAAAATTAAAAGAGAATCTATTATGTGAGAAACACTTTTTGAATAGCATGAACTCTGATTTATATTATAAATGTTAAGAGTTGTATTTTCTTGGGGCACCTGGGTGGCTCAGTAGGTTAAGCGTCTGATTTTGGCTCAGGTCATGATCTCACGGCTCTTGTGTTCAAGCCCCACTTCGGGCTCTGTGCTGACAGCCCAGAGGGTGGAGCCTGCTTCACATTCTGTGTCTCCCTGTCTCTCTGCCCCTCTCCTGCTCATGCTCTCTCTCCTTCAAAAATAAACATTAAAAAAAATTTTTTTAAAGTGTTGCATTATCTTGCAGATACATAAATTCAATATAACAATATCTTAAACAAGTTTGGAGGAAAACAGGCAAATATGAATAGTGGTCATATTTACTCCTGGAGCATAGAGCTCGTATGTTAAATATTTCTTTAGACCATTCTGGATTTTCTGAATGTTCTGTGATTAGTATGTCTAACTTCTACAGTGCTTTCTGTTTATCCTATTGACAAGTTTTGTTCCATTCTTGGGTTTTGGTTTTCTTATCATTAAAACAAAAAATAGTAGTGGTACTATCTTTCATAAATAATGACATATAAACATAGAATTGATGAAAAAATACTATACCACTTTTCAGATCCATTGAGATCACTGTATCTCCTCCAAACCTTCTCCCATATAACTTTTTCCATTTTTCAGATTTGTACCTTTAATTCCTAACTATGAGAACAGAATCCAGCAACTTTAAAACAAATCTAGATATTAAAAAAAATTTTTTTTAATTTTTATATATATATATATATATTTTTTTATTTTTTTATTTTTGCGACAGAGAGAGACAGAGCATGAAAGAGGGAGCAAGGGAGAGGCAGAGAGAGAGGGAGACACAAAATCTGAAGCAGACCCTTGGCTCTGAGCTGTCAGCACAGAGCCTGATGCGGGGCTTGAACTTATCAACTGTGAGATCATGACCTGAGCCGAAGTGGGATCAACTGACTGAGCCACCCAGGTGCCCCAAAACGAATCTAGATATTTTAGTGATACTGGCCTGGGGTTGATTAGATTACTTGGGTGGAGCACAGTATAGAAGGATAAAGGCTCTGGGTTCAATTCCCACTGTTGTCAGTTCCCATTGTTCAGATGGGAAGTCATTAATCTTGTCTTTATTCTGTTTGTAATGAAATTTTCTTATCTGGCTGTTTTTAAGACTTTTTCTTTATTATGGTTTTCATCAATTTGATTGTAATGTGTTTGTGTTTTCTCTTTGGGGTTCATGGAGCTTCTTGAATATTTTACTATGTAGTGATTTTGTGATGTATCTCTCAGGAATATGGATGTAAAAGTCAGGATCCTCTCCTTCAAAAATACATTGACTTCCTTCCTTCCCCCAGTTCAGTTCCTTCTCAGTTAAGACTTGTATTTTATTTAAAAAAATATATATGTTTTTGGCATGGAGGGAGTAATTATGTACCATAAGAGTACTACAAGGATGTCGGTCATCAGGCTGATATAAATGACCACTTCAAAGAACAAACACTCTGACTTAGTTACTACTTTTCACCCCCCAAGTCAGGTTTTCACATTATGATTGAATTTATGCTTAGTAAAAATGGATTTTAAATGGCAAACCACTGGCTTCTTCAAAGCTATTGAAAGATTTAAAGCTAACCAGTGGGATTTATTCTATGTAATACATTCGTTTCTAAAAATTTACAGTTAGGAGGGTGAAGATGAAGTTAGGGGCTCATTCCCTGCGAGGAACAAACATGGTAACAGTTTGGGTAGGAGAAATGGGCTGAGTGCCACCTGAAATGAATGATGGCAGCAGGAAGGTTGAGACTGTGAGTTTGTCTTCATCTTCCAAGCTGTGTAGCTTTGGGCAAGTTATTTAACACTTTGGAATCTCAGTTACTTTACGTATAAAATGGGAGCAGTGATACCCCAGAGTACTCTAGAAGAATTAAATAAGAATACGGGGGCGCATGGGTGTCTCAGTTGGTTAAGCGTCTGACTTCTGCTCAGGTTTGGTCTTGTGTTTTGTGAGTTTGGGTTCTGTCAGCTCAGAGCCTGCTTTGGACTCTGTGTCTCCTTCTCTCTCTGCCCCTCCCCTGCTCATGCTCTGTCTGTCTCTCAAAAATAAAAACATTAAAACAATTTTTTTAAAAGAAGAGATATATGGTGTATAACTTGGGACATGATGCATGCATAAAGTACAAGAAAGTATAGTTACTATAATTTTACTTACTGTTAGGATCAGAATTTCATAGGCCCATAATATGACAAACTAGTAAGATAACTTTTTTAGCTAGTAACTTTGATTTTCCAAAGATATATGCTTGCATTCTAACTTTCTTAATACAGCAGATTATAATAAGAAACACCAGAAAAGATTTAACTATGGATTAGGTGTCTAGTAGGTCTAATTAACAAATCTAATCTTTGGCGTTCTATGTTATTTGCACACTGCTATTTAGACTATAAAGAATAAAATTATGTAAAGACATTTTGTATGACTCTCAACTATATGAATTTCTCCTTTCTTTGGGTGATTGTATAAATGCCTTCACATACGCAAGTTATTTTTATTTAGGATCATGGAACCAGATAAAAAGAACAATTGAATAAAATAGAGTGGGGAAAGCTTTACATATGGAAGTTTCAGGGCATGTAAAGAGTTTTTTGGACATATGGGACAAACTTATTTTGATGGAAGAAATTCAGATCTCAATATGTTTAAAGTAAATGAAATTATTATAACAAAAAATTATAACTTGAACACATAATTTAAGCCTGTTGTTTCTATTTGATGGTCTTGCTCTCTCTGGAGTTTTATGAGATCAAATTCAGCTGAGTTTGATATTCAAAATCTTTTTTAAAGAAGGATGAGCAAGCAACTTCTTAAAATTTTACTCCAGTGTGCTGCCTTTGGCCTGAATTAGGATTGTTAGTGCAAAATGCTTCTCTATTCTGCACCCAGACTTGATTCAGTGCTTCTCTTTTTACTTCTCCCCCTCTCCCCCTGAAATTCTTTCCTCATGATCTGGTCAAAAATATCCCAAACATATTCTAATGCAGTGCTTTTATCTTTTATACTTTTTTAAAAATCACATTATTATTCTTTTCACACATATTCCAAAAAACACAGATTAACAAGTTAAAGAAGTAAAACCACACATAATTCATGCTAAGAAAGCTAATATGACACACACATGCACACATATACACATTTCAATTTACTTGTAAGTAGAGAAAGATCTACAACTTAACAAGCTAACTTGTGGGAGAGAATGGTAGGTGCAAAACCTTTTTTGGGAAACAGATAAATACACTCTCAGAGCAAACCCTACTTATTGAAAACAAATCAAAGTCCTGAAATCATAAAAGAACCTTGGATGGGATGGTAGTGTTGGAAAATCATCACTTATGCAGCAAAAAGGAGGGAGTTTTGGAGGTATTCCTCAGATGGTTTGTTGTGAATGTAAAGGAGGGAAGCAAGAGGAAAATGAGTCTTCTAGAGAAAAATAAGAGGGAGAGGAAGAAGGGGAAGAAAAAGAACCACAGAAGTAAAAGACAGTGTTCCCCCTCCCGCAAAATTAAGCGGCCATTATGGAAAGTACACTTCTCTGTAACAACAAAGAGGGCAAACTTGAACTAAACAATTTAATAAATAGCCCAAACCTCTCATCCCTACTTGGTATTGTTGCGGACTTTGTAAAATAGGAGACATTTCCCAGGGGACAGAAAACTGCTTGCAAAACACATACCACAACAAGAAGAAAATGTAAAATGAAAATGACAAGAGTTTAGCTAGTGACTTATTCTTAAAGCAAAACAAAACAAAACAAGACAAAACAAAACAAAACACAAAAAAAAAACCCGGGGAACATATCAATCTGTATTAAACATTCTTAAACAATTATGTGGATGAACATATTAAAAGAAATTGCTTCAAATAAGACATCCAAAAACTCAGATTAGAAATGAATAATAAAAGTAGGAAATAAGAGTTGGCAAACTCATGAAAGACATTGAAGAAAAATACAAAATCATTTCACGAATGAAGAATAAATTAGAGTGCATGTACAAATAGCCTGGATTCAACTGAAAACATACGAAAAGTCATTTAATAAAGATAGGAAGAGAAACAGAAGAAATAAAAAGTAAAGAAGCAAATACCATTAGAGAGGGAGCAGTAGAGAAGATAGGCATGGAATATCCAACATATATGTACATTGAGTCCCTGTAAAGAAAAGACAAAATAATGAAATAAAAAATAATATTGAGAAGTATATTCCAAGAGACCATTTCAGAACTAAAAGACCTACTACATTCCCATTTGGATAAGGCCTGCCATATAGTTTAGAAAATTGACCTACAGTGGCCACATCGGAGATTTATCATGATAAAAAACTAGTAGACTTTAAAGATGAAAAAAAAATCTGAATCTCCATGGAAAGAAATGTTACCAAGAAATAAAATAAAAAAAAAATCATAAATATTTCTACTCCTTGCTGTCCTTAAGGCACCAACTCCTTCAGCCTCACATAATTTCTTTTATAATATAAGCCCTTTAAATATAAGAACACAAGAAGATCGAAAGCAATACATATCTGCAAACAGTAAAACCAAAGAAGGCAGTGATTGCTGTATTAATATCAAAGTAAATTGAATATAAAAAGTAAAGGAAACATATATTTCATAATAACAAAATGTGAAGCTTATAAAGAAGACATAATAAGAGTAAATTAGTAAAGCCCCTAAATATTATATGAATTAACTTGGTATAGTTTGTGAAATGGACAAACTCCTTGAAAAATACACCAAAAACTGAAGAGTAAAGAAGTAATGAATATCCTATATCTGTAAAATAAGTTAATCTGTAAGAAAATGCTTTCTACAAAGAATACTCCAATTCTACATAGCTTCATTGTTCAAGTTTTCTATGTATTTAAGAAAAAAAACAAATCTTATCAAAATAATCTAGGGAATAGAAAAAAAAAGGAACACTTCTAAACTAGTTTTATGAGTGAACATAATTTTAATATCAAATCTTACATAAGAGCATTATAAGAAAAACAGAAAAACAAAAGCAATACTGTATCTCTCACAAATATAGATGCAAAAGTAAATTGAAGTCATCAGTACATAAAAACAACTATACATTATGACAAAATGAGGTTTATTTTAGGAGTGCCTGATTTGTTTAACATTGGAAAGTTAATAAATTTTATTCAAAACCTCAAGATAACAAGAAAAACCTATCTTCTCTGTAGTCAAAGAACTTTTTTTTTGACGAAGTTCAACATAGACTCGATTTTAAAAGCCACTTAAGCTAAAAAATTTTTTTTTCATTTTTTAAAAATTGTTTATTTATTTTTGAGAAGGAGAGCGAGAGAGACAGAGCATAAGCAGGGGAGGGACAGAGAGAGAGGGAGACACAGAACCTGAAGCACGCTCCAGGCTCTGAGCTGTCAGCACAGATGCTGGTCTCAAACTCACTCAGGAACTGTGAGATCATGACCTGAGCCAAAGTCAGACTCTTAACCCACTAAGCCACCCAGGCACCCCTAAAAAAATTTTTTTTTAAACTATAAACTGGGAACAGTACAGAATTTATTTTTCAGGTGATGAAGTGCATCTGGGAAAAACCTACAACCCATTATATAATGATGAAATATTAAGGCATTCCCACTGAATTAAGGAAAAAGTCAAAATTTTCTATTGTACTCAATATTGTATTGGAAATTCTAGCCAGTGGTTTAAGGCAAGTTAAAAGGGACAATTATTATAGCAGCACCTGGGGGGACTCAGTCGGTTAAACATCCAACTTTGGCTCAGGCCATGATCCCATTATTCATGAGTTTCAGCCCTGAGTCAGGCCCTGTGCTGACAGCTCTGAGCCTGGATCCTGCTTCGGAATCTGTGTCTCCCTCTCTCTTGGCCCCTCCCCTGCTTATACTCTGTCTCTCCCTCTGTCTCTCTCTCTCAAAAATAAAAACACATAAAAATTTTTTTTAAAAAGGACTCATAAACATTACAGAAAAAAATGGAAACTATCATTATACACAGAAATTTCAGAACATGCAACAGATAAGCTATTACAAATCATCAAGGAATATAGCATAGTTGCTGGATAAGTAGTCAATTTAAAAGTAAAGTATGTTTTATATAGGAGCAAAAACCAAATTTAAAATCATCTCATTTATAATCACAAAATGCATACAATACCTAGATCGAAATGTGGGCAAAATCTTTATTTTGTACATCTCTATTGCAGTATTATTGACATAATAAGATAAATTTTACATTTGAATGTATCCAAATTGATTAGTTTTGACATACCTATATACCATGAAACCCTCACAAATATAAAGTATCTTTCCTCATTAAAAATGCATTTAAGACATTTATAGGTAAAATAAGTTTAAAAAATTGCTATTTTAAAAGTAGCATGGCATGGTGCTGTAAATAAAATAATGATGGAATGTTGATAATTGCTGATACTCATGATAGATATGTGAAAATTTATTGTATCATTTTCTCTATTCCTGTATATCATTGAACATTTTTTTAAGGGAGGACATGCATAGGAATGAGATCGATAATGATCAAACCAAATAATCAATAAGGCATTCAAACACAAAGTGTGTGTAATAAGTAAAATTTTAAGAATAAATGCCTAGATAGAATGGGACAGTTTTCAAAATTTGTATTTCCTCAAGCTGTTATAACTCTCACAAATTTCAGCTCACAAATTCAAGAATATCATGTTTTAAAATTCACCATTAAACCTCAACCTCAGATACAGATTTCCTTCTCCAGCATATCCAGATTCTGAAACTTGAGGCATCTTTCTGATCAAAAGACCTTCAAATGATCTGACTAGTCAGTAATCATCTTCTAATTGCTATGGGCTTTCTTTTCTCAGCCTGACATTTCTTTGTATTATATGTGTGTTATCATGCTGGCTATCTTCTGAATGTCATACAGAAAAACTGCCAATATGAAGCTAAAGATATATTTTCCCTATTTTCTAGCTATGTCTTCTCCCTTTTCCTGTGTTGTCTTACAGTAATTTCTATGTGTAAGGAGTACAAAGCTATGCAATTGTTTTCCAGCCAAAACAAATGATTTTTTTTCTTTAAAAAGACCAAGCATATTTCCTGAAATATATATTTCTAGATGCTGGCTCTCCACTGTATTGCAAATACAGTGACTACTATAGTGTTGATATTTAAAATTACCTCTAATAATAATGTTTTTGAAGTATTTCCCCATGTATTTTTGCTGCAAAATATCAAAATTTTAATATATTAAAGCAAGATTGAATATTTTAAGTATTCTAGCACTTGATAACCGTTTTAATATATGTTTACTAGCAAAGGAACAACTTAAGTTTACCTGGTCAAATGCTTAGCTACAGAGAATTTGTTAATGAATAAGTAAATAAAATTATTATTTATGTAGATATCAGTATGATAATATAAGTGATAAAATAATGTAAAATGCTAATGAAATATGTTTTTATTAGATATGTTTACTTGACAATTTTACAAAATACATGAAATTAATAAGAAGAAAATTAACAGAGGCAACAGAAAAAAGGCAGAGGACAGAAGGAAAGGAAAAATAAAATGGAACCAAAGAATGCATGAGGCTACTGGAAGCTAGGAGCAAGGCCTGGAAACAGATCCTTCTATAAAGATCCTAGTGTCTTGAGGCACCTGGGTGACTCACTAGGTTAAGCTTCCAACTTTGGCTCGGGTCATGATCTCACAGTTCATGGGTTTCAACCCTCTGTTGAGCTCTGTGCTGACAGCTCAAAGCCTGGAGCCTGCTTCAGATTCTGTGTCGCCCTCTCTCTGTGCCCCTCTCTCTCTCTCAAAAATAAATAAACATTAAAAAAATTTTAAATAAATAAAGACCCTAGTGTCTTTAGAGGGAGTATGTCTTTGCCAAAATTTTAGGATTCTGTTTTCCAGAAACGTGAGACACTAAATATGTATTGTTTAAAGCTGTGTACTTTGTGGTATTTCATTATTGCAGCTCTACCTAGGAAACTAAGAGATGGGGGAAAATTGCATATTTCTTTTGAGTAATTTCAGCTCAGATTTAAAATTTTCTTCCATTAAGAATACAGGTCACACTCAATAATATTATTTGCAATGCCTGAGACTTGCCAATAGAAAACATAGATGTCTTTATATTGTTAGTGTTGTTGGGTTGTTGGAGATACCTCTAGGTAATAGTGATTATCCTCATTTCTTTATTTAGCATAGTTATTAGAACCAAAGCTAAATTTTGTTAGATTAAATAATAAAGAACACTATTCATATGGAATAATAGTATATTAGATATATTAATAGATATATTAATGATATATTAGTAGATATATTAGTATATCATAATTTTGTTAATATGTTAACTATTTCAATGTAATTGGTACTGTCTATAACTATGTAATTTGTGATTCACATTTTAAAAGATTAATCTGAGAAGAGGTTTAGAGATTCAAGCTTGTCACAAAAGTATTCAGAATCTTGTTACAAAGGAAATTCAAAATGATAATAGCTGAGATTTTCTGAAGGAATAAATGACATCAAGCCACAGACTTAAGAATCACAAGAACCCAAGGAATCTGATCTGCAAAAGCACACGTAGACACCTCTTGATTAAATTTCTGATTAAGAGAAACACAAAGAGGTATCTTATAAGCAGAAAGAACAAAGGTAGATTATCTTCAAAAGAACAACCAACTTCTCAATAGTATCAGTGGAAGTCTAAAACCAAGGATCCAGGGCCTTCTGGGTGGTTCAGTTGGTTAAGCATCTAACTCTTAATTTTGGCTTGGGTCATGATCTCAGGGTTGGGAGATTGAGCCCCGCATTGGGCTTTGCACTGGGCATGAAGCCTGCTTAGGATTCTCTCCCTTCCTGTCTCTTTGCCCCTCCCCCACTTGCATGTGCGTGCTCTCTCAAAATAAATAAATAAATAAATAAATAAATAAATAAATAAATAAAATAAAATAAAATAAAATAAAATAAAACCAAAGATCCACCGGAGAGTATCGGAAAAATACATGGTGTTTTTAGAGGGATAAGGATAGTTCCACTTTTCATTAGCCTGGATGGAAATTATATTCATAAGCATTAGGTAGAGTACTCAAAAAAGGCTTACCTAAGTAGGCCTAAATTCAATGACATGCTGCTCCATAAAATAAAGCCTAAAAGAAACGAACATGAAAAAAAAAAAAAACCCTGAAGAAATAAACTGTTCATAACTAAACTGTTTCCCAGAACCAATCTCCAAAATATTTATAAGAATACAAAAATAACCAGCACCAAACTAAGTAAAACCTTAATGTGTAGCATTCATTCAATAATTGTCATGCATGCAAAGAAGCAAGATAATTTTACCCATTATAAAAATAACTAACGAAAACCACACCAGAAATGGCACAGATACTAGAATTGGTAGAAGAGGATGTTGCAACATTTGTTTTAACAATATGACATATGTCAGGAATCTAAAGCAGGGATCAGCAAAAGTTTTATGTCAGGAGCGAGATTGAAACTTTTGTGGACCAAAGTTTCTGTCACATTCACATTTGCTGTTGTAGCATGAAAGCTACTATAGACAATCTATAAATAAATAAATAAATAAATAAATAAATAAATAAATAAATAAATAAATAAGAAGAAAGGAAAGAAAGAAAGAAAGAAAGAAAGCTGTGTTCCAACACAACTTTCTTTGAAAAAGAGGCTACAGGTTCTGTTCATTCTATAAACTGTAGTTTCCTGAACTCTGATCTAGAAAAAAAATTGGGTATTTTAAGGTTAATGGAAGATATGAAAAAGACACACACTTTAGAGATAAGAACTAGAATACCTAAGGCATAAAACATACTGTATGAAATTAATACCAGATTAGACACTGCAGAAGAAAATATTAGTGAACTTGTAAACACATCTAAAGCAATTATGTAAAATGAATCACACAAAGGAAAACAAACTGGAAACGACCCCACAGTATTCTGTGACAGTTTTAATAATTTAATATATATGAAATTGGAGTGCTCAAATTTTTTTGAGGGGGCAAACAAACATTATTTGAAGTGCTAATCATTTACAGTTTATCTAAATTTGATGAAAACTGAAAACATACTGATTCCAAGAAATTCTAAGAACTTTAAGCAATAGAAACATAAGCTAAATAAAAGATGAAACTTTAAAGCTCTTGGAAGAAAAGATAAGAGAATGTCTTTGTGACTGAAGAATAGGGCAAAGATCTGTAGACTGAAAGAAAATAGAGTACTTGAAACAAAAAAGAAAATAAATGATTACCTGGACTTCATTAAATTTATAAGTCTCTGTTCCTCAAAAGATACTGTTAAAAATGAGAAATCAGGTCATAGGCTGGGAGATAATGTTCACAATGTATTTGAAAAAAAATATTTAAATTTAGAGTATAAACATATAAATAATAATAAATAAATAATAAAAATGGTTCAGTTAAAATGGAAAAAAGACTTTAACATGCAGTGTCTACAAGGACCTGTGGATGTACGACAGTGTAAGGTGATATTCAATATTATTAGTCATCAGAAAAAATGCAACTTAAAACTGAAATGAAATACCACAGTAGTTTCCTTTAGACTGGCTAAAATTGAAAACTCTAAATATTAGCATGCAAGGTAAATATATCTGTCATATGTTACAGTTGATAGTGTAAAATGGTACTATCATGTTGCACAGATTGTTTTTATTTTTGTTTTTTATAATGGTGGACCTATGACTTCCTTAAGATAAAACTGACAGTTGCTGATCCACTGCTCAAAATTGATTTTCACAAAGACTAACATAGTAATATCCACTAATATTATATTTATAATTCAATAGATGAAGAGATAAGTAGATAAGCAACCAATTATACAGAAGAATGAATGAACGTATTTTGTCACATTCATACAATGGGATGCTATTTAGCAATAGAACAGAATGAACAATAGAACAGAATGAACAATGTGCACTACAACATGTGACAGTATTTAAAAAATTATGCTACATATAAGGCAGATATAAGAATATATATATTATTATTTTATTTATATGTTGATGCAGAACAGATAAAATGGATCTATGGGGAAAAATTCAAAATAGTGAATACTTCTGGGTGGTGTAGGGAATATTATGAAAAATTTACAAAACAACTTTCTGTATCTTGGTGGTTGTTTTGATTACACAGCTACATACATACATTTGTCAACACTCATTAAGTTATACAAATGAGAGCTCTGTGCTTTACTGAATATATATTTATCTCAGTAAAAATTAAATTAATATAAAACACGAAATAAAATGCCAATCTCATTTTAAAATTTAGATTAAAAAAACAAATGAGTTTTTGGTAAATTGTACCTATCTATATGTAAGATGAATAATTACTATCGAGTTGATCTTTATTCCAGGAATAGAAGTTTTATTTAGTATTTGGAAATAAATCAACTTAATTCACTTTGTAAATGATAAAAGGGATGGCCATTTTTCTAAAACAAGAAAACCATTCTATGAAATTAAGGGCTATTTGGGATAAAAGCCCTTAGAAAATCTGGAGTAGAGGATATTTGTTAATCTGGTGAAAGGGGCAACTATAAGAAATCATAGTTAATTTTCAAATTAAAATGTTGACGGTTGAGATAGGGAACAAGATACAGAGTATCTACTGTCACTACTTACATTTAACACTGTACAGTTCATAGCCAGTGCAATAAAGCAAGACAAGTATGTAATGACAGTTAGTAAATAGAAAAGAAGAATAGACCTGACATCATTCCTAGATGATATATGGCTGTGAATTTGGAAAAGTACAAAAGAGTCTTCAGATAAACTACTAAGTTGATTATACAGGTTGCCACATTAAGTTTTACTTCTATATACAGAAAACAATCTCATATTTTAATTATAAAAGGTTATAATTAAAATAAGAATAAGTGTAACAAAACATGCACAGTAAAACCTTGGTTTGAGAGGAGTTATGATGGCAGAGCAGCCTGGAGACACTGAGCCTCTCTCGTCCCTGAAATGCAGACAGATCAGTACCAAACCATTTTGAACACCTAGGAAATTGACCTGAGGATTAACACAACAATCTGTATAACTTGAGCCACAGAACTCAACAGATACACTGTGCGGAGAGGTGAACTGGGGGAGAGAAAAGCTGTGGAGGGTAAGGAGCTGCTTTTGAGGAGAGAGGACAGAGAAAGGGAAAGGGGGACGGTGTGGTGCACTGAGATTGTGCAAGAAAAGCACTCCCCCGTGTAAACACTCCCCAAGTGAAAACACTCTCAGGGAACTAAATAAAAAAAAAATCTATTCCCCAAAACCATTGACGGGAAGAAGGGAGAGGGTTTCAATACTAACAGAATTCTATAAATAGTGGAGCACAGGGTCTGAAGTTTTGGAACTCATTGCCTGGCAGTGCTCTGATGAGGAATTAGGGCAAATCCGTAGGAGCAGGCAAGCAGGGTCTAAGGGGTATGTGTGCTACATGGGGAGAAGCGGTTCCCCTGCTTGGAGTGCACTTAGTAGAGGCGATATGGCCTCCCCGCAAGAAAAAGTCCCAGCAGGCCCTGGAGAGCAGCCACGTTTGCTGGTATTGGGACAAAGAAGCCAGAGTGTGATGAAACCTGGCGTCAGCTGTGTGCTGTGGTTTGCCACAATCTCTGAACTTCTGCAGCTGTGCGATCCCATGAAGATTTTCTGGGGAAGGCTGGCACCTGGCCATTGCTCACTGATAACTGTCCCCTAGAGAGTTGGCGCGCATCCAAGCAGCAGAGGTCGCTGAAATGTGGGGTTTTGAAACACAAACATATCTGAGATAAAACTCTGGAGGAAGGTGCTGCCTGGCAGGCACACAGCTTGGACACAGACAGGGTTAGGGGTGGGGAGTAGATGGAAACCTGAGACAAATGAGAGGGGCTTAATGGAGGGTCAATGAGCATGAAGTTCCTGTGCCAGGGACTAGGGAGCTGAGTGAAGCTATTTATGCCTATCCTGAGCACTTGCATCCATGTCCCACTGATCCACTCCAGTAAGCTAAGTAGCACCACCTAGTGGAGAATGGAGCCATTACACCAAGCCTTGCCCACCTGCACCCTCCAAGCACATTCCCTAGAAGACCAGCACAAGTCACTCCACCTGCTTAGTGTACAGACTACAGAATGTTTCATAGTTTCATTTCCAGGGGAAACTAGATACAACTTAATTCAGGTTTCATTCTGCTTGCTGGTTCATTTATATGTTCGTTTTCTTCTGTTTTTGCTTAAATTGTTTCCTTTTTTCTTTTTTTTTCTTCCTCATTCTTGGATACAGAAAGAAAAAATTTTATTTTATTTTTTTACTTTAGTTTTTTATTTTTTAAAGTTTGTTATTGCACATTATTTCATTTTTTATTTTATTATATGAAATGTTTTTTTTTAATTTTTAAATTTTTTTCTTACATTTTTTTTCTTTCCCTTTTTTCTCTATTCTATCAAGCTCTTTCAACAAGCAGACCAAAACACACCTAGGATCTAGCTTCCTTTATTTGCGTTTATTGTGTTCAGTACTCCCTCTAAATGTCAATGGATTAAACAATCAAAGAAGATAAGGTATCAGAATGGATAAGAAAACAAGACCCATTCATATGTTGCTTAGAAGAGACTCATTTTAGGCCTAAAGGCACCTGAAGATTGAAGTGAGGGGATGGGCAGCCATCTACCACTGCTAATGGTTGTCGAAAGAAAGCGGGTGTAGCCATACTTGTATCAGACAAACTAGATTTTAAAATAAAGATTGTAACAAGAGATGAAGAAGGGCATTATATTATAATTAAGGGGTCTATCCACCAAGAAGATCTAACAATTGTAAATATTTATTCCCCCAACATGGAAGAACCCCAATAGATAAATCAATTAATCACAAACATAAAGAAACTCATTGATAATAATACCATAATGGTAGGGGACTTCAACACCCCACTTATAGCAATGGACAGATCATCTAAACAGAAAATCAACAAGGAAAGAATGGCTATCAATGACACACTGGACCAGATGGACTTAACAGATATATTCAGAACATTTCATTCTTCTCCAGTGCACATGAATCATTCTCCAGAATTGATCAGATATTGGGTCACAAACCCAGTGGTTTGTGGTTTTCAGACCACAATGCTATGAAACTCGAAATCAACCACAAGAAAAAATTTGGAAAGACCATGAATACTTGGAGATTAAAGAGCATCCTATTAAAGAATGAATGGGTTAACTGAGAAATTAAAGGAAAATTAAAAAGTACATGGAAGCCAATGAAAATGAAAACATGACAGCCCAAAACCTCTGGGATGCAGCAAAGGTAGTCATAAGAGGCAAATATATAGCAAATCCAAGCCTTCCTAAAGAAGGGAGAAAGGTCTTAAATATGCCACGTAATCTTACACCTAAAAGAGCTGGAAAAAGAACAGTTAATAAAGTCCCAAACCAGCAGAAGAATGGAAATAGTAAAGATTAGAGCAGAAATAAATGATATTGAAATTAAAAACAACAACAGCAACGACAACAACAACAACAACAACAAAACCCAGTAGAACACATCAATGAAACCAGGAGCTGATTCTTTGAAAGAATTAACAAAATTGATAAACCCCTAGCCAATTTGATCAAAAAGAAAAAGGAAAGGATCGAGCAAATAACAAACGAAAGAGAAATCACAACCAATACCACAGAAATACAAATGATAAGAGAATATTATGAGCAATTATATGCCAACAAATTGGGCAATCTGGAAGAAATGGGCAAATTCCTAGAAATGTATAAACTACCAAAACTGAAACAGGAAGAAGTAGAAAATTTGACCATAACCAGTAAAGAAATTGAATCCGTAGTCAAAAATCTCCCAGCACACAAGAGTCTAGGGCCGGATGGTTTTCTAGGGGAATTCTATCAAACGTTTAAAGAAGAGTTAATACCCATTCTGTTGAAGCTGCTTCAAAAAAAAAAGAAATGGAAGGAAACCTTTCAAACTCATTCTATGAGGCCAGCATTACCTTGATTGCAAAAGCCAGACAAAGATCCCACTAAAAAGGAGAAATACAGACCAGTTTCCCTGATGAACATGGATGCAAAAATTCTCAACAAGATACTAGTAAATTGGATCCAACAACACATTAAAAGAATTATTCACTGGGGCGCCTGGGTGGCTCCATCGATTGGGCATCTGACTTCGGCTCAGGTCATGATCTTGCGGTCTGTGAGTTCGAGCCCCGCATTGGGCTCTGTGCTGACAGCTCACAGCCTGGAGCCTGTTTCGGATTCTGTGTCTCCCACTCTCTCTGACCCTCCCCCGTTCATGGTCTGTCTCTGTCTCAAAAATAAATAAACATTAAAAAAAATTTAAAAAAAAGAATTATTTACCATGATCAAGTGAGATTTATTCCTGGGATGCAGGGCTGGTTCAATATCCACAAATCAATCAATGTGATATGTCACATTAATAAAAGAAAGGACAAGAACCACATGATCCTCTCAATAGATGCTGAAAAAGCATTTGACAAAATACAGCATCCTTTCTTGATAAAAATTCTCAAGAAAGTAGGGCTAGTAGGATCATCTCTGAAGATCATAAAGGCCATCCACCGCTAATATCATCCTCAGTGGGGAAAAACTGAGAATTTTCCCCCTAAGGTCAGGAACATGACAGGGATGTATACTCTCACCACTGTTTTCAACATAGTGTTGCAAGTCCTAGCCTCAGCAATCAAAAAACAACACAAAGAAATAAAAGACATCCAAATTGGCAGAGAGGAAATCAAATGTTCACCCTTCAGAGACAACACAATATTCTATGTGGAAAACCCAAAGACTCCACCAAAAAACTGTTAGAAGTGATAACGTGAATTCAGCCAAGTCACAGGATATAAAAACAACGCACAGAAATTGGTTGCATTTCTATTCACAAGTAAGGAAGCAACAGAAAGAGAAATCAGGGACTTAATCCCATTTACAATTGCGCCAAAACCCATAAAATAACTAGGAATGAACCTAACCAAAGAGGTCATAAATCTATACACTGAAAACTATGGAAAACTTAGGAAAGAAATTGAAGAGGACACAAAAAAATAGATAAACATTCCATGTTCATGGATTGGAAGAACAAATATTGTTAAAATGTCGATACTACCCAAAGAAATCTACATATTCAATGCAATCCCTATCAAAATAACACCAGCGTCCTTCACAGAGCTAGAATAAACAATGCTAATATTTGTATGGAACCAGAAAAGACTCCAAATAGCCAAAGCAATCCTGAAAGAGCCCTGCATCGGGCTCTGCACTGACAGTGTGGAGTCTGCTAGGGATTCTCTATCTCCCCCTCTCTCTTTCTGCTCCTCCCCTGCTTATGCTCTCTCTCTCTCTCTCTCTCTCTCTCAAAATGAATAAACATTAAAAAAAAAAGAGGATTGTTGATGAAAATGTGAAAGTAAATCAATATACCTTCTAGAAGATAATATAGGGCAGTATCTCTGTGAGGTCAGGAAAATCTTTCTTTTTATTTATTTTTTTACTGTTTATTTATTTTTGAGAGAGTGGGTGAGAGAACATGAGCGGGGGAGGAGCAGAGAGAGGGGGAGACAGAGGATCGGAAGCGGAACTGGGCTCTGCACTGACAGCAGGGAACCCCATGTGAGACCTATGCAAGCCCCATGTGAGCCCCACCAACCGTGAGATCATGACCTGAGCCGAAGTTGAACGCTCAACCACCTGAGCAACCTAGGAGCCCCAGGAAGATTTCTTAAACAGGACCCAAAATGCACATTCTAAAACCAAATACAAAAAGGAACTAATGAAATTAACTATAAATCAAATTTATAACAACAATAGCAAGATAAAAATAATTTCCTCAAATAAACTTTGAAGGTTGTATCCTAACTATATATCATAGGATTTTCTTGAAAACAGAAATGTGAATATAAATTGTCTTTAATAATTTAAACAGAACATATAAAAGTCAACAGTTTTAATATTGTCTTAATTTTTCTGCTAAATCATAATTAGAAATTTTCTTTCAGGGGCCCCTGGGTGGCTCAGTTAAGTGTCAGCCTCTTGATTTAAGCTCAGGTCATGATCTCGAGGTTTGTGGATTTGAGCCACACGTCCATGTGGAGCCTGCTTGGGATTCTCTCTCTCTCCCCCTCTCTCTTCCCCTTTCCCCACTTCTCTCTCAAAATAAATAAACTTAAAAACACAAAAAAGAAATTTTCTTCTAGAAGAACACATGCAGAAATACTACTACTCTGGAATTTTCATGTAATATTTTAGTTCATTCATGTTTTTAACAAATACCTAAAAATACAAACCAGATATTAAGATTATAGCTACTCAAGTAATAAACAGAAATCATGGGAAGGCAGTGTATCCCTTTTATTTTGCCACAGTAAAGTCCCACTGTGAACTACAAAATCTCAGTCACATTAATTCATTTGGTTTATGAGTTTGTGGGTTAGCATCGGTCATCTGGACATGGCTAAATGTCTGTGATTCAAGGGATGGATCTGGGTGGGCTTTCTCTAGAGGAAGTTTGGGCACATGTGTTCTCTGCATGTGTTGTATGTGTGTTCATTCTGTGGTTCTAGCTGAGGAGCAGAAACTATCCAGAGAAGGTCTTATCAGAAACATGTCAGAATTGCATGGGTCATAGCCCAGTTGCACACACATTTTTAGTACCTGATAACATCCCATTGGCCACAGCAAGTCACGTGGTTGAACTCAAAGACAAGGTGTGGAAAGCATATACCACCCACTTAGTGGGAGGGACATCAAAATCACATAAAAGATATAAAGGGATGATTAAAGAATTGAGGCAATCTAGGCAATCTACTTTAGGCAATTTGACCACATAATATTACGCACATAATTGTAACACCAACCACTGTATGGCAGCACGACTCCAGTGTTCGTGTAGCCAAACTTATATTTAAGTGTTTTTAGGAATAAGGATTTATTAGCCAATGAATTAGGGCACTAGTTGTACTTAAAAAAAATTATAATGTAGTTTGACAAAAATTTATCCTGTGAGAACCCATGGAAAATTGTATGTGCAGTATTTTTTATGAAGTTTTTAATTTTTTTAAGTTATTTATTTACTTTGAAAGACAGACAGTGCAAGTGGGGGAGGGACAGAGAGAGAGAAGGGAGGAGAGAGAGAATGCCAAGCAGGTTCTGCACTGTCAGCTCCAGTGCCCAATGAGCGGCTCAAACTCACGAACCCTGAGATCATGACCTAAGCCAAAATCAAGAGTTGGATGCCTAACCGACTGAGCCACCTGGGCGCTCCTTACAATTATGTTTAAAACTAACTGTTTAATATTTGGCAATGGCCACTCCAATGTATCCATTTCCTTTTCAGCTATCTTTGGTGACTCACAATATCTCTCTTAAGCTATCACATGATTTTACTTCAAAACCAGATAATAATCTGATTGTCTTCACAATTCCTTTTTTAGGTGTAATTTTTTTTTTCATCCAACGTATTTCTATCACCACTGACTAAAAACCAGCACAAATATTAAATATTTACCAAGATCATAAAATAATCAAGACAATCAAATTGGCATATGGCCATTGAAGGAATGCCAAGCATCTCAGTAGTCTTTCCTTAGAGCTTTTGAAACAGATTAAATATCCAATAGATCTGGGGCTGCTGTGTTTTTTGTTTTTGTTTTTTTTTTTTTAATATAATCTTGCCTGAAGGCTGGAGAATGGATTAGATGAGGTACATGGCTACAGTGGTTCATGACAATACAGTGATGGATGAGAACTGATAGTTTACAACTTTTTTTTTAATTATCATAAAAAAAAATAACTGGAAGTCACTGTCTAGCATGGCTGCCAAGCCAGTAAAAGCAGCAGGCAAAACATTAACGAAAACAGATGACAAATTCCCTGTGGAAATGCGCTTGCTTGGCAGCTACTCTAGGTAATGTTGATGAACAGGCAAAGTGGGAATAGGAGTCTGCGGGAGGGATGCACGTGAGTGGATTCCCTTACTTACTGTCATCTGATAGGCGTCTCTTCAGTCATATTATAGTTTAGACATACATTATATCATAAAAAATCATAAAATAATAGCAAACTACTGTTATTTAGATAAAACTTACTCAAAACATTTAGTTATTTGTTTTTACTTAGAAGCAGGTTTAAAAAAATTTTTTTAATGTTTTTGTTTAGTTTTGAGACAGAGAGCATGAGCACGGGAGGGGCAGAGAGAGAAGGAGACACAGAATCCAAAGCAGGCTCTAGGCTCTGAGTTGTCAGCACAGAGCCTGACGCAGGACTCAAACTCAGACTGTGAAATCATGACCTGATCAGAAGTCGGATGCTTAACTGACCGAGCCACCCAGGCACCCCTAGAAAAAAGCAGGTTTAAATAATTCGTTTGCCTCTCCTTCCCTCTAGGCTATGTCATTTCCATCGTTACCACATTCTGTTAAATGTCATTGACTGACAATAAAAGAACATGGTATGTTATGTTAAATTCAAAACAACTTTGTCATTAGGAATGAAGATAGTTAAAATAGACAATTACTGCATAGACAAATACTTCTCACCCCATTACTTTAAAAATAAAAATTTTAAATTAACACATTCTAGTTTTGGTTAATCATTAGATATATTAATAGTCCTTCAGAAATAAAGTAAGCATCCTATAAATATATTGTGACAATTGTCATTTACATACCAAGTACATTCAAAATTTAAGTGAATTTGACTTTAGGCAAGGTACTGTGCTGCAGTTCCTTCTTTCATAAAAGTCGCTAGTAGTTATGTATCTCAGACGTTTGTGGTGAGAAGTAAAGGACACAATATATGAAAACCACTGGCATGAAGTATGTATTCAGTATTTATTTTTAAATGCTGTTATTAGTACAATTATTATTATATATATTATTACATACTGTAATAAGTATCATGTCCCTTTTTTAGATTCAGAATTTTATAATTATAGTAATCAAATTTCACAATGGATTAATCAATACTGGGTAGTAGCTACTTCTATGGAACACATCTAAATCAGGAAATAAGATTAATGATTATGCCTTTTAAAGAAATGTTTTTATATGTGCCACCTGCCCTGACAAATTTCAGTAAAGCTATGGAACATACAGACACACTTTTGCTATTTTGTATATTTTTACAGTTTATTTTAGTCTTTATCTTGTTAGTAATCTTTAGTATTCTTTTGGTATTTCTCATCTCTCTACCAGTTGTAAGTACATAAAGGAAATCATGGAGTTGGAGGAGCTTTTTACCCCCTGAAAAATATGATTCTTTGAGATGTCAGATTGGGACGATAGAGAAGTGGGAAGATACTAAATGTGTATTTATTATCTTATAGTTATGTAGGTCAGAAGTCTAAAATGGATCATCAGGACTGTATTCTTTGTGGAAGCTCTAGGGGAGAATCTCTTCCCGATCTTTCCCAGCTTCTAGAGGCCCTCTACATTTCTTGGTTCATGTTCCCTTCCTCATTTTTTAAAGCTGGCACCATAGCATCTTCTCTCATCTCTGATGTTAGCTTCCACCCTTACATTTTCTTTCTGTGACTCTGATTCTCCTGCCTTCCTCTTACAATAACTGTTGTGATTACATTGGACCTATGCAGATCACCCAGTATTATCTTCCTATCTCAAGATGCTTAATTTGACTATATCTACAAAGTCTTTTTAACATGGAAGGTGACATATTCCCAAGTTCTGGGATCTAAGATATGGACATCTTTGGGAGTATTATTCATGTTATCACAGTGTTACATACTTTATGGGCCACCATAGAAAGCAAAAACTTAAAAATAAAAACACTTAAAATGTTCTCTTTATTCAAGCTCAGACTTAGTGAGGACAGTCTGGAGAATAAACTCTGAGTAAAGCCGTTTCTATTTAGAGAGAAAGAAAGGGATGAAGGGAAAGAAAGAAATATTAAAAATCTCTGCTGTGCAAAAACAGTAGCAAGACAAATTGAGAAAAACTGTAATATGTGGAGAATATTTGTAAATTTGAGCAATTTTCTGAGAACTTGCTGTAGATATTTAATTTAGAGAATGTGGGCAATATTAGAGAACTTGCTATGGCACATCTACTTTTGCTGTTAACTGCTATTTTTCCTTGCATAAATTATACTTGCAAATATGACAATATAAAGGCCTAGTACCTTTATTTTATAGAGAGCTTGCCGTTCCCAATATGAGCAATTTGAAGACCTAGAGTGGATTAGTTAATGCTTTAACTCCCTTGGGTCATATACCATCATCCCAGTGCAGCACATCAAGATAGAACATGAAAATGATGCACCAGGAGTACACACACACACACACACACACACACACAACTAGCCACAAGTTTTCATGTGCAAAAAGAAATGTATAGCTAAAACAAAGTTTTATGAAGGGGCCATTATTGAACATAATGACTTATATTGCCAATCTAAAAGTAAATGTCCAATATAAATATGGCAATACAATTCTATTTTCTGAAATTGATATTTTCAAGTGAATGGTATTCACTAAGAGGTTTTAAATGGTGAAGACAATCCAGTGTCATATGGAGATTAAAAGAGGGTCAAATACTGTTCTCTGATAGAATATTATGACAAAAGAAATGACTTTGTTAATGAGAATACATTGTCTTATTTTCTATAAAAATGACTGAAATTTGACATCAGTTATGTGCCAAACTATATTAGAACAAAATTAAACACAACGCAGGAAATTACAATCATGTAAAAGCAAAATATTGTACCCCCAGATTAGTAGATGCTCCACATGTTTGAGAAAAAGTGATCACATGAAGTGATTTACTTGTATTTGTTCTTTTCAAGAAACTGCTTAATTTTACACTATTGAGCATATTCACGAATAAAATAAACTTTTAAAAATGTTTTTATCATTATGTCATTATGCTCATATCCTGCCCCCAAAACCAAAGAAATGTGGCTCAGTAATCATTGGATATACTTAGGACCATGGATTTCATGAAGAGCTTAGACACCTAGTTTTTCCCTACGTCTAATTTGTCATCTGAAACAAAGTTTGGTCTCATAAATTAGAGAAGACACATTATGAAATAAGTCATTTCACTAGACGATCCTGAAAGGTCATTATATAAAAACCTCATATATGTAATATTTCTCTTTCCAGAGCATTCACATCATAATATACCAAATAATTGATGAATATAATATAATAAAACAGGTGACACCAAAACCTACTAAAGTAATAGCTAAAATGAATATACTAAATTTTTGTGGTGGTATAGTTGATATAACATTATATTAACTTCAATTATTCAGTGTGATGATTCAATATTTGTATATTTTGCAAAATGATCACCACAGTAATTAACATCCCCCCAGTTATCATCCATCACAATACAGTTACACAATTTTTTCTTGTGATGAGAACTTTCAAGATTTGCTCTGCTAGCTACTCTCAAACATGCAATACAGTATTATAGTCACCCTGCTGTACATTGTGTACCCATGACTTATTACCTGGTAATTTTGTACCTTTTGACTCACTTCACCCATTTCACCTACCTCCTACCCCCTGCTTCAAACAACCAACCACCAACCTGTTTTCTATATTTATATCCAAATTAATATTTAACAGCATATCAAGTGCTTTGTGTATACAGATGGATTCATGATCAAAGGTACTGCTTTCTTTTGATCAACACAAGCAACCCTCAGTCATGTAATTTCCCAGAGATACACGTAAGAGAAAGTAGTAATGTTTGTACACTCAGTGTTCCTTTTACATTTTTGGCATTTCTTAAGGGCTTCAGATATATTAACTCATGTAATCCCCATAACAAACCTATAGGGTAAGTATATCACTATCCCCATTTTGCATTTGAGAAAAATAGTCAATAGAGGATAAGTAACTTGCTCAAAATCGTGTAAGTGGTTGAAGTTAGTCGGCTTCCAGGACCCATGCAGTTAGCTATCATTCTACATAGCCTATCCATTATAGTACACATATGCATAGATGAAAAACAGTAAGAAAGTTTTTATTGTTTACTTATGAATATTGTCATTATATTCAATAGCAGTTACTTTGTGATCAAAGTTAAGAATATATGAAAATATAAAAATTACCTAAGGTCAATGCTGCGTTTACCAATGTTATCTGAATAGGGAGGCTGTAGTGAATTTTCTAGTCAGACATATTGCTTATTGTATCATGTATTTCTCTTTTCTATTCCTGCTTTTCCAATCTTGGATTCTGTCAGGTCAGTTGTGGAATTTAAACAATTTCAAGGTGTGGTGAACCATGAACTAAATTTCCATAAATATTCTAGATGGAAGACAGGTAAAATAAAGATGTCTCTAAAACTGAGTGCATGTGAACATACTCATTTTAAAACCCTCTCTCTGTAACTATGCTTCCTTTTGGGTATAAACCATATCTTAGTTATTAGGCTATCATAGCATAGTATTTTCATCAGTTGTTGCTAACAGTATACCACATAATAATAGGCACTGTGATAGGAATAAAAATGATAGTTCTGAGGTGTACCTAGATATGGGCTTCTAATTTTTTTTTTTTTACCATAAATCATATTCTATTTTCCTCCCTTCTCTTCAGTGGTGAAAGGAAATACAATTCCTTTTCTAATACTCTAAGCAGAAGCCTCCCTCTCTACAGACATCTGAGATGTATGTACTGAAATGATTTAACATTCTCGGATTACCCATGATGAAAAAAAAAAAACCACTTCCTATGAAAAAAAAATCATTCTTACTATGAGTTTATTCACACTGTGGATTGGAAGAGTTATTCCAAGATGTGACACATATACTTTGCAATCAGTTTACATTTAAGGAAAAAATGCTTTATTTATAACATATTTGTAGGTACCATTAAGAGGGAACCATCAATTTTAAAGGTTGAAATGGCTTCTTTAAATATCTAGCATACATTGTGATATCCTTCCTGTGAATGATGCCTCATATAACATGTAAGATTTTGCGTAACCGTTAGAGTAGATATAAAATACTTCTCACTTTCCTCTAAAACCTTGAATTTATTTACAAAGCTCTATTACATCCTGTTGACTTGAGGAAGTGAATTAAAGTGTTTACTAATGCCATTAATGAAAATGAGGTCATGATAAATGGAGATGCTTGTGACATGGATCATTGTGCTAATGATCAATATCCATAGGTTTGTAGAAGTTATAGCTCTTACAAAAGAAAATTAGCTAATGCCAATTACAATTTATCAAGGTGCCATTGTTAGCTAGTGTGCTGTAAATGCATTAATAATAGCTTACAACAGGTTTGAATGTAAAAAGGTCCAAATAGCCAATTTTGCAAATGGTATGCTAAATTTGAATTTAAAGTTGTATGCAAATAACAGACATGTGAAATAGGAGTTTGAGATGAATAGGTAATATGTTTTTTCTTTCTGTTAGTCAGCTGACACCAGTTTTTTCAGACTGATTTTGTCAGATAAAGTCAATTCTGTAAGTTTGGGACTTATCCAGAGATAAATATATACTAATAATTAAGATTAGACATTTATAAAGAAGAAACCTGATGTTAAATATGTTTTCCAATGGAATTCCTTAGAAATCAAGATTTTGAGTCATTGCTTTATGAGACAAGGCATAAAAATCTGTAAAATCTTGAAATATTATCAGAAGGTCCACTTAAAAATGTTCTAAATAAGCCTATATAATATTCCTGAAAATGGATAAAAAAAATCTAAGTTCAATGACAGTTCAGGTAATTGGATTTATTGATGGATATACTCCTATGTCCCTTGCTTGGTTCCCAATGTTTCCATAATATATACAACCAATTCCCTAGGTTAGAGTGAGTCTATTTTAATACTCAAGTTGATTTCTGTTTTCTAGTTATACCCCGAGTTCCTGTCAAGTTCTGCTTTCAGAAATAGTCCCAGAGAGCAGTACTCATGCTGTGATTCCTTTTTTTAAAAACATTTTTGAAGTATTTTTTATTATATTTATTTATTTATTCATCATGTTAAATTACTCTTTAATCTCCATTTGTTATTTCACCCATGCCTCCACTGACCTCCCCTCTGGTAACCATCAATTTGTTGTCTATAGTGAAGAGTCTGTTTCTTGGTTTGTTTCTTTCTCTCTTCTTTCCTTCTTTGCTTTTTTTTTTTGTCTTAAATTCCACATATGAGTGAAATCGTATGGTATTTCTCTTCCTCTGACTGACTTATTTCACTCAGTGTTATACTCTCTAGTTCTATCCATGTTGTTGCAACTGGCAAGATTTCATTCTTTTTTAATGGCTGAATAATATTCCATTGTTTATATATATCACATCTTCTTTATCCATGTATCAGTGAATACTTGGGCTGCTTCCATAGTTTGGCTACTATAAATAATGCTGCAATAAACATAGGCATGCATGTATCTCTTGAAATTAGTTTTGAATTTGGAGGGGTAAATACCAAGTACTGTGATTCCTGGATCATAAGTTAGTTCTGTTTCTAATTTTTAAAGGAATGTCCACACGGTTTTCCACAATGGCTGCACCAGTTTGCAATTCTCCCAGCAGTACAAGAGGTTTTCTTCTTCTCCACAACCTAACCAACACTTGTTTCTTTTGTTGTTGATTTTAGCCATTCTGACAGGTGATAGCTCATTGTAATTTTGATTTGCTGTTGATGACTGATGTTGAGCATCTTTTCATGTGTCTGTTGGCCATCTGTATGTCTTTGGGAAATGTCTGTTTATGTCTTCTGCCCATTTTTAAATCAGGTTATTTGGTTTTTGGGTGTTGAGTTGTATCAACTGTTTATATATTTTGGATACTAGCCCTTTGTTAGATATGTCATTTGCACATATCTTCTCCCATTCGATAAGTTACCTTCTAGTTTTGTTGGTTGTTTCCTTCACTGTGCAGAAACTTTTTATTTTGATGTAGTCACAAGAGCTTATTTTTGCATTTATTTCCCTTGCCTCAGTAGACATACCTAGAAAAATGTTGCCATGGCTGATGTCAGAGAAATTACTGTGTTCTCTTCTAGGATTTTTGTGGTTTCAAGTCTCAAATGTAAGTCTTTAATTCATTTTGAGTTTATTTTTGTGTATATAAGAAAGTGGTCCAGTTTCATTCTTTTGAATGTAGGTGTCCAGTTTTCCTAACACCATCTGTTGAAGAGATGTCTTTTTCCCATTGCATATTCATTCCTTCTTTGTTGAATATTAATTTTCCGTATAACTGTGGTTTTATGTCTGGGTTTTCTATTCTATTTCATTGACATATGTCTATTTTTATGCAAGTCCCATGCTATTTTTATACTACCACTTTGTGATATAACTTGAAATCTAAAATTGTGATACCTCCAGTTTTGTTTTTCTTTTTCAAGATTGCTTTGGCTATTCAAGGTCTCATGCTGGGATTCTTGTGTTGGGTTGTTCACAATGTGTAAAAAACACAATGATAACCTCCTTATAAGTAAAAAAAAAAAAAAGACATCAGCTTCTGTCACAGTCTTCCATGGTACTTATTCCTGCTGTGTTTTTCACCATTGTTCTATCTACACATGTTATCGTGAGATGTACTTTGACAGGCTGACAGAGAAAGATAGGAAGCCTGGTTTACAACAGGTGTACATGATATGTTAGAATCAGGCAGAAGAGAAATACTGCTGTAGTTCAGATCCGTTAAGAATGTGGTTCTGAAGGAAGGAAAATCTTTTAATGGGTAAGACTTCAGGCAATATACCTGATTGTGGAAGAGAAGTATGTAGATAGACATATACTGATTAACTGACAGAGGTTTGACATGTGCATCAGAACTTGAGAAAAACAAGACTGGTAGAAAGCCAGTGACAGGGATTTGCTTCGGCATCACTTAAAATATGCCCTGATGGCTTTTCTTCATAAACCAGGGCTGGTGGTAGTAGAGGCTGTGACATACCTAGGCTCACTGAAAGTAATGAGAATAATAGAACTTGGAATCTTTAGAGGCCAGGGAACAGTGCTTAATTAATGGAAGCTTTGTGGGCACCATTATGTAGAGAAAGAAAGGATCAGGGTGCCAGCCAATGGGGCAGACTCACAGAAAGTTGTGAAAATGATTGATGGAACACAGTAGTCAAGGGAAAAAAAGATATGACCATCCAACAAGAGTACACCTAATCTTATACTGTAGGAAGATATCAGTGATGGGATTTCAGGAGCCTGAGGGGAGTTACTCCAATAAAATATCACTCTCTTTCCCATTTTCCTTTCCTAAGATACTTTTCACATTGGGAACTCACTGAATGAAGAGGAAGCCTTTTCTCCAGGGAAAAGGAACCTGTAATACCTCAGTAATTATAAATGGTAATGATTTCCTCAGCTTTTCCCCAAAGATCTCTGTGGCCATTAACTTGGGTAACTGTACACTGGGGAAGGAGAAATACCCAAACATTTCAGGGACCTCTACGTACAGGGTCCGAGTTGAAACCCAGAGAACCAAAGTGTCATCATGGCTACCTATTATAATGGAAGCATGTGAGTTTCAGTTACAGATTGAATCCTGGCCTATGTTAAGCTTATTATAAAGCTTCCAAAAGATACATACACTCGTGTGTTAGTATTGATGCAATCCCAGAATGTATATTTGTTTTTGATACACTTGGTACCTAAGTTGTGGAGATTAGCTATCATGCTTGGGAAGGCGAAGGGGGAACCTCTAAAACTATCCCTCTTCCCCAGCCAAGGTAATAAATCAAAAATAATATTGTAGGGAGGAGCATGGAGGAGATTAGATCTTTCTTTCCTGAAAGATCTAAAGATGCAGGGAAAATAGTCCCCATCAGGCCTCCATTTTTTTCTCCATTTAATACATCATTATGGCCACTGCAGAAGTCATATAGATCTTGGAGGATGAAAGTAGACTCCTACATACTCTATCAAGTAGTAGCCTTAATTGCAACTGCCATTCCAGATGTGATATCTTTGTTAGAGCAATTTGACATTGCATTTGGCAGATGTACTGAGGAATGCATTCTTTTCTACTCTGATCAGAAAAGACAATCAGAAACAGTTCATATTGCAGACAACAATATAGGTTTAATATTTTGCAATACCTTTCAGGTATTGACTTCCTTGCCCTCTGTCATAGTATATTTCAAAGAGATCTAGTTCAGAGGTCAGCAAACTTTGGCCTGCCAGTTCTTTTTGTAGCATATGTGTGTGAAGAGTAGTTTTTACATTTTCAAATGTAATGTACATTTTTAAAAACGCTGTCAGCTTTTGAGTGAGAACAGTTGCTCATTTTTCCCTGTTTGTCTACAAAGTCTAAAATATTTACTCACTGGCTCTTTACAGAGAATTCTGGCCAACCCCTGATCTAAGCTATCTTATCCTGCAGAGTAAGGATCAGTGACATCTAAGATATGCTAATTGAATCAGATGGATAAGACTTTATACTTTACAGAAAAGTAACATTAAAAAGTATACAAAAAGTAACCATTGTAAAACTCTATGTAGGGCAAAGTTAACTAAGATAATATTTTTTCATCTTGGTTTCAAAGTTTTATTTACTGAAGAGGTAGATGCTAACTTTTCTAATAATACTAGGTCTGGTTTGCAAACTTGTATCTTTGAAAGCTTCTGAAAGTATTGTGGCCAAACATATTCTGGAAAAATGATGTATTCCCCTGTTTAGAAGTTTTAATAGTGTTTTGTTTGTTCTTATCCCAATTTTAAGATTTTTAACCCATTTTTGTCTTTTTCACTTTTTCCCAAAACATTTACATTTTAGTTTCCATTTCTTTTGTGAGAACTTGATTCTCCAATTGTGTTATTTTGCTTAGCGGAGGGGCACTATAATTGATGCAACCAAATTTTTAAATTTTCATTTTAGCGTAAGCATATACAAGCCATCTTATTTTCTTCTTCTTTTAAAAAATATTTATTTATTTATTTATTTATTTATTTTGAAAGAGAGAGAGAGATGGTGAGAGAGAATCCCAAGTAGGCTCCATGCTGTCAGTGCAGAGTCTAATGTGGGACTTGATCCCAGGAGCAGTGACATCATGACCTGAGCCAAAATCCAGACTTGGATGCTTAAATGACTGAGTCACCCAGGTGACCTCTTTTCTTACGTACCTTTCATTATTATTTTCTTATTGTCTTAAAATTTTCCAGACCTTATTATTATTTTTACAAGTTGTAATATAGAGGAGGGTTTGGCACAAATTTTTTTCAAAATTTTTTTGCGATTTTTTGGTTGCAAATTAAGACATCCATGTATATCTATATACACATACATGTATAACATTTATTAGTTATCTTAGTTGAGCCTTTAGTTTTTTTCTTTGGTAAGCCTTGCTAATGCATACATAGGTACACACACATATGTAAATATAAATGTGTACACACACATATAACATGTTTATTAGTTTTCTTAGTTCACTCTGCATCATGAAGAAAAGAGTATCCTCTGTTTTAATTAGTGTGCCTCAGGATATTTCAAATTACATTCCCCTTGCCAGATTGCTTTGCTTCCCAATTACATATCCCTAGCTCTTAGTCTCAGATGATTTTTTTAAATTTTATTTAAATCCAAGTTATTTAATATAGTATAATAATAATTTCAGGAGTAGAACTTAGTGATTCATCACTTATATATAACACCCAGTGCTCATCCCAACAAGTGCCCTCCTTAATGCCCTTCACCCATTTAACTCATCCCTCCACCCAACACCCCTCCAGCAACCCTCAATTTGTTCTCTGTATTTAAGAGTCTCTTATGGCTTGCCTCCCCCTCTTTTTTTATCTTATTTTTGCTTCCCTTCCCCCATGTTCATCTGTTTTGTTTCTTAAATTCCACATATGAGTGAAATCATATGATGTTTGTCTTTCTCTGACTTCTTTCACTTAGCATAACACACTCTAGTTCCATCCATATTGTTGCAAATGGCAAGATTTCATTCTTTTTCATTGTCGAATAATATTCCTCTGTGTGTGGTGTGTGTGTGTGTGTGTGTGTGTGTGTGTGTGTGTGTGTGTATACACACCACATTTTCTTTATCCATTCATCAGTCGATGGACATTTGGGCTCTTTCCATAATTTCGCTATTGTTGATAGTGTTGCTATAAACATTGGGGTGCATGTGCCTCTTCAGATAAGCACTTTTGTATCCTTTGGATAAATATCTAGTAGTGCAATTGTGGGTCAGAGGGAGCTCTATTTTTAATTTTTTGAGAAACCTCCATACTTTTTTCCAGAGTGGCTGCACCAGTTTGTATTCCACCAGCAGTGTAAAAGTGTTCCTCTTTCTCCGCATCCTTGCCAATATCTGCTGTTGTCTGAGTTGTTAATTTTAGCCTCAGATGATTCTTATAATATTGCCCTAAATAATAATGCCCTAAATAATACTGAAAATATACCGGTAACTTTTTGATTTGCATAAATTTTGTCATTGGAGTCAACTTAATAAATTTAAAATTCATTAATAAATTTGCAGCTGGTAAGCAAATGAATTTAAGATAGCACAAAGAGTAAAATATTGGATTCAGTAAACAAGGATGACTTTAAATGAGGGATTAATATAATGAAAATCATATATTATTTTCAAAACATAAATAAAATCATTCAGAGAAAACTAACTTAGCAAATAATCATTATAAGGCAGGTATCACAATTATCCATTGTCAGAGCAAAACGGACACCTCAGATTGAAACACATAATGAAGGAATACAAGTTATGGATGACTTTATCAGAAAATAAACAAATGAATATGGAAATAAATATTTGCTATAAGCTGGTTCTTATGTCTTAGTTATTTTTACTCTATGCTACCAATAAATAAATAGGAATTTAAAAAAATTATTACTGCAACAGGTGTCCTTGCTGCATAACTGTAGAAAAAAAAACTTTATTGAGACTGTTGGTGCAGCTGTAAAGACGTCAACAATTTCTTCCAACAGTACTCACTTTTTTATATTGATCACCTTTTTAAAAAGCATCATTTGTAAAGCACAGCAAGAATTTTGAAAAATGGAGAATTTATGTGACTTGCTTTAGTGGGAAATATGAAAAAAATGTGTTTTAGCCTATCCACCATAACTTTTTCAGGGGTAGTAAAAGAAACTGGGGAAGAGCAAGGGGAGACTTCAACCTAGAGTAATTTTTAAAAGTTGGCAAGTTCTTTCCTGGAAATTAAAAAGTATAAAATTAGGCAGAATAGTTGAAAACAGCCTTATTGTGTTCTCTGGAAATGATCAAACAAATAAATTGAGAGGCATGCATTTTTAGAAACTGCCAGCAGTTTTGGGAAGAGTCCTGAAGTCTATTCTGTTTTTTCCTGATACTGCTTCAGTCAACCCTACCCCTCTGAGGCAATTAGAATGTTTCCAGGGTGGACTGGCCATGAAAATGAGCAATCATGTTGGTAAAGGGAGTAGATTCTATTTGGAGCCAATAAGTGGAAAACTAACATTAGTGACATTATCAGTAAAATTTGCCAGCTTTTAGGAAACAGAGATGAAACTCATATATCTGCTAGCCATAAGTTGCAGTCACAGTTGGGGTCAGACCTGCCTGAAGTTTAATGAGGAATGCTTAAACTTGAGAAGTACATACATAAGCCATCCAAACCTGGCTGATATAGAAAACTACACACATATGCAAGGAGAACTGCGAAATCCTGGTGTATAGTTAAAGCCAAGACAGATTGGAAAACTGGCTGAGGTTTAAATGAACTCTCCAGTAGACACATAGGGTCTGAGGGTTTTGAGCACATTATCTGCCCAAATCATTAGCTGACCACTAAAATATAAAATAGAATAATGTAAAATAAATGGCCGATACTGAGAAAAGAAAAGGCAACTCCATGAGACATCTATTTCTCTAAATTTATTGCTTTCTTCCAAGAAATTAGAAAAACGCTTGATATTATATACTAAATGTTTCACTAAATTCTTATTGAATCCGTGAATGAACACATAGTATATTATATTCTTATTTTGCTTTCTCTTATTGTTCTTCTTTTCCTTTAGTTTTTCCTTTTTCTTCTTTAAAATGAGGAAAGGTGAAATTCATAGGGAACTGGTAGATGGCCTATATTAAAGTATGAACACCTCCCTGGCCCTGGTTTCCTTTAGCTGTTAGTGACTTCTTTCATGTACCACCCGCTCCAAATCTTCTGTTGCAGAGTTAGAGGATTCTTTTATTTTAAAGAATAATTAATCCCCGATAAAGGTTTTTCAACTCTAACCTAAAACTCACAGCTTGGTGGAGCTACAAAGGAAAATTTTTCCTCCAAAGGCAACTCAGCACTTGTGAAAAATATTGTTTTATCTCATTAAATACTGATCATCTGTATGTGATAAAAGATGTGTGATTAAAATTCATGGTCTCTTCTGTAAAAAGCAAAACTATAGGGATGGCAAACAGAACAATGTTTCCTGGGCTGAGAGTAGGGGGGAGAGTGTACTACAAAGGAACAACATGAGGGAATTTTTTGTATCTTGATGGTAGTAAAAGATAACAAGACTGTGCACTCATCAAAATTCATCAACTGTCCATCAAAATAAATGAATTTTACTCAATTTATATTAAAAGAAAATCATGGTCTATAATATTTTTGACACCCTCACTGTTGGCAAAGTCTCCTAGTCAGTTTGAAAAAAAAAATGGTGGAAATTATTAACTAAAGTCAACTCAGTGAAATCTCTCAGGTTCAGACAAAAGCCAAAAGCCTTGTTACATAGTAAAAGGCATTTTGAATATCTTCTGTATGTAGTGCCACCATTAATACGGATATTTTAAATTGGACTGAATGTATTTTCCCTTAACTTATTTTGATGTTCTGCCTTTCACCGTACCTGTCATTGAGAACCATAGTTAGAACAGTTAAAAACGAGCAGATAACTCCCTCACTTCTAACAACTGCATTCAGCTTTATCTCAGCTTCATTTCTCTTTTAAGAATAACTGTTTTTCCTAATTATAATTCCAGGAGATTAGACGATTAGAGACATTCTGAAGCCAACCTTTAGTGATTTATGTCTGTCTCTGTCTCTGTCTGCATCGCTCAATCTCTCTCTCTATAAAGACCAAACAACCACAAAATTCATAAAGTATCACTTCAAGCTAAACTCAGAGAAAGTCACTTAAAAAAAAACAGAAAAAAAACCCACTGTTAAACTAAGATCTGCTTATAAGCACCTTACAGTTTTTAAGTGGAATTATAATAGATCCCAAAGGGACACACTGGTATTTAGCTGTCAAGCCCAATAAGGACTGCAGTTTTGGTGTTACTATCACACATGCTATGACTTCTAATAAGAGACGTCGTAAAAGCATAAATCTTTAGATATGAAGGGTTTTTTTTTTCCTTTTTAGTCCTATGATAATCTTTTTTATTTCATAGTTATAAGATTTCCATAAGCTAGAGCTCTCTAACCACAGATGTAAAATACTTGGGACAACTACTGCTGAAAGGTGTTTCAGGCAAAGATGCTGCACATTCTGATTTACTTAGATCCTTTCCTGAGAAAACTTTCTCAACTATTTTTAAATTCATTAATAATGATTCAGTTATCTGTTGCTGCATAAAAACTGTCTCACAAGTTAGCAGTTCATGATGTCTCTCAATTAGTCTTTTTAGTCAATTAGCCTTTTTGATTACATCAGCAAATGAGTTTTAGGCATTTCTACTTCTAAATGTATTATTTAAGTGTACTCTCTCTGTGCTGAGATTATTATTTTTGGCTAATCTAACTTAAATGCTATTTTGTGTCAAAATTTGTGTGGGAAGCTCACTAATGGCCGTGAGAGATAAATACTATCATTCCTATTTCACAGTTGGAGAGAAACTGAGGATTAGAGGTGTTAACATCTCCAGATGGGCATACATAGAGGTCTTGCTGTTTTCCAAGCCCATGCTTTACAAAATAATATAATAATATACTGCCACATCGTAAGTGAGAATATTGCTTTCACAAGTTGATCTATCATCAGTCTCCAACTTCATAGTCAAGATCACTGTAAATACAAACCTTAATGTTGATGCCTCCCTTTAATTATTCATGCTACTTTGTAATACTCAAAAGTAAGTACCCAGTACATAAAATAGTTGCTGGTACCAGAAAAGCTAATTCCGTGTGAGCATAAATTTTTCCAGTATGGTGGCTAAGAGGAGCACTTCTTGGAGAGATCCCTAAAAAACAGAAAAAGCACTGGGAGAGACAAAGTCAAAAGACTTCAACTTAGAAGCCACAGAGAAGGTAGGAGAATAGAGTTGAAATGAAAAGAACCAAAAGGAAAGGCAAATCAAGAGGCAAAGGTCTAGGAAGACTGGAACAAAGGGAACAACATTGTTTTTGAAGGAGATCTAGATATTAAGATGGTTTGTGGAATTCCTAAAAACGCAGGTATTTAAGCCAGAGATTGAGTCACAGCAAGGAAGAGAGATGGCCTAGTGACTTCTATGAAAATTGAAGTTTCCTTGGAGATGAAGTAACTTTCTTTAGTACCATTCTTAGGACACTCCCTTACATAGAAAAAGACAGGGACATTATTACCACTAAAGGCTTAGTTGCACACTATGTTTTATTTGTGTGTTTTGTGTTAAGAATCTTCCACTGCTTTGGGGCGCCTGGGTGGCTCAGTTGGTTAGGCGTCCGACTTCAGCTCAAGTCATGATCTCATGGTTTGTGAGTTCGAGCCCCACATCGGGCTCTGTGCTGACAGCTCAGAGCCTGGAGCATGCTTCAGATTCTGTGTCTTGCTCTGTTTCTGCCCCTACCCCGCTCATGCTCTGTCTCTCTCTCTTAAAATGGAATAAAGGGTAAAAAATATATATATATATCATCCATTGCTTCAAGAATGGATACTGACAGAGAAGTATTAAGGAATCCTGAAAGAACTGAACAACTGTATGGTTGACACAACCCTAAAAGGCTCTTAGGAGAAGCTTGGATACCATAAACCCTATGGTATTTTTCAGGAAAGCACAGCAATAGGTTCCTCATTGCAGGTCTTTCGAAGCTGATTTTGGCAGTAAATACTGTTGTTTATGAACCTTGAGTCTAACCCAATAATGGTGTTCCTTTATACAGCATGGGATCTACTGGCCAACTAGTTTATAAGTTCTCAGTAGAAAATAACCCAGAAAAGATATTCCTACTATTGAAAATCAAAGACATATGTTTATAATATATGGCTACATAAACTACAAATGAGTAATGTACTCAGTGGATATTGGTTAATATGATTTGGTCATAGAAATCTTATGCAGATGGTCCAGGGTGTGTGTTATACTTTACTAACAAGGCAAGTAGGACTGACCCAAGACTCTACTTTTCTACATTTTATGCATTGGGAAATGAAGGGAAGTATATGGGTCAGGGTTATTTATGTTCCTTATTTGAGAGAGGTGGTATTGTTTCTGTTTTCTTTAGATGGTATGTTTAAGTTTTGTTAAACCATCCTTTAACATGTATGTAAAAAATGTGTTAGAAAATCAGTTGTTGTTGTCGTTATGTTTTAAATTCCCAAACTTGGCTGAATATATTGGTGGCCACTTCTTTGGAAAGTGAAGGAGGTACAAAACCATTTTCTCATCTTTAGTCAGATGTGTGCGATTTTAAAATCATAGTACTGAAGCATTTGTAATCTGAGATTGTGACCTTCATGTATACATTGCATATATCAGTATATTGCATATATCTATAATGGATAGATACAGTTATATAATGGACCTATAGATATATTTGTCTCCTATATTTATCAAGTATTGAAACCAAAGCCCTAAGGTGACTTCAGGAAAAAATCTTGAGAAATGTGGAAAAACTAATTTCTGCTGATTTTTTGATGATCGCATCCTCAGCAGTGCTGCCATGGGATAGGAGATTGAAATCCAGGAAAGGTCTTTGGCAGCATCAGGTAGGAATCAATTGCACCCTGTGTCTCAGGAAAGCAGTCAGGGCTCCAACTTCACTGAGCAAAGGTTAACCCATTTCCACTTGCTCTGGGTTGTTTCTGAATGAGACTTCGGGGCACAAGACATTCTCAGGTGTCCTTCTGAATTTACTTCCTACCACCTGGACTGATAATTCTTCTTTCTCTGAAGTCAGAGTCCCCTTGGCTAGCTAAGAACAAGCAGCATTGTATGCCAGATCACAAAGTGACACTGTTCTTCCCACCGCTCTGCCCTCTTCCTCCTTCATAAAATCAGACCAGTTTTTTTATGTTAGAGTAAAAATGTCTTTTTAACCCACGGGAGTGTTTAAACACTAGGCAGGTGCATAAATGAATATATAAAACTGCCAGGTGTAAAATCTTAGGAGTGGTGAGTCCTTTTGCTGACTGTGGAGTGTGTGTAAATCTTGTGTTTTTTGGCTCGTATGCTACTTTTGTTGTTTTTGTTCTTGAGTTGTTATTTATTAGGAAAGTAAAAAAAAAAAAAAAAAAAAAAAAACTCCTGACAACAGGCTGTTACTGCACATGGGTCAAGAATTAGAAACCCATCTCTAATTGATTGCAAAAGATCTTTCATAATGTGTCAAGAATAAAATGTATCCGGATGAGTCATTAGCTCATGAAAGTATCAACAAGTGATATTCTGTGGAAGACGATAATATCTATGATTCTAAACTAAGTTTTTAGAGTAAATCTTGAAACAATTATTCATCTGTAAATATATTGTTTCATCTGAAACCTGTGCTTCTCCATGAGAGGAGGCTGTCGTACAATTGTGATTTTTTTGCATTTATCTTCCACTGTGAAATAATCCTTTTATTTTCCTTTCAGGTTTATTTTAGGAGGAATTTTTAAGTATTTTACTTCAGTTCCCATTCTATTTTTTCATTTCTCTCGTGGCATCCATACCCTGTTCACGTTGTTTATACAATGCTTTAAGCTTCAAGTCTTCTCAGTGGAACAAGAAGAATCATTCCACTCTTTCATTTTAGAGGGCATTGTACCTCTGCTTCCTACTGTAGAAAAGGAATAATCATAGCATTTACCTTGCAGGAGTAAGTTATATTATTAAAAGAGAGCCTGCATAACATCCTTACAGAAGTGTGTGACACATGCATAGTTTGAGTCCAAAATTATTGGTTGTCATCATTATTATCTCAGAGTCTGTTCACCCACAAAATCCATCTAGACAGGTTGGGAAGGGTTGTGTTACTCCACTTTGAAGTACTGACAGCCTGGTTGTTAATTCTGTAAAAACTTGCTAATTTTTGCCAGTCCTACTAGCTTACATTGATCAACCCTGAGTCACAAATTCTGAGAAAAGGCCATAGTTATACTTCTGTCAGTGGTGTGTGATGCCTTCCATTTCTCTAGTACCTCCAAGTGGATCTAAAAAGTAGTACCATCCCTAATGAAATCAAAACTAAGAAAACATATCCATGCAGTCAACCTAACCTGGCGAAGGGTGTAAATAAACACAAGCTGTTTTCTTTATTCAAAGGAAGCCAATAAAAGTGCTTTAGAATTAGGTAAATACTTCAAAATCTAAAGAGCCATTTAATATTAACCCCATGAAGGGAGTGTGTGTGTGTGTGTGTGTGTGTGTGTGTGTGTGTGTGTGTGTGTAGATGTATTAAGGGGTGAAGGTGGGAGAGACTGGAACTCAGAGGTAAGGCCAACCAAGCACATGGGGCTTTTACTGATGTGTTCAGACCATCCTGGAGGAGACAGTCCATCTTGCCATGCCTCCTGCCATGCTTCCTTTTATGCTTAAAGCATAGCATAATGGGAAGCTAGTGATTTTCTTGACACATTCTGTTCCTAGGAACCACTCAATCTCTGGGGATAAATTCACTCATATGCTTTCTGTTTTTGTTAAATCTGTTAAGAATTTTTTTCTTGGGAAAAAAAACTGCCTGCAGCAGAGCTGTATTTCACAGCTGGCATATTGATTTTAGTGTGAAGTTCCTAAGGATGCCTACTCTATAAATGGTTATTGTGTTCTATTATAAAATAATGCCACCGGCTACAGACATCTCTCTCTCTTCCTACCTCTCGTTCTTCCTTGCTGGGTTCTCTCTGTCTTTTTCCAACTCATACTCAATCCTCTTAGCTCACTTACTAAGATAAAGGTTGGGTGATGCCATCCCCCAAACCCCCATGTCAGATGTGCAAAGGTACAGTAGCATAGGTGGGACAGATCAAGCAGAAGTGTAGGACTCTATTGCTTCTAGGTGCTTCTAGGTGGGCTGGGAAGGAAAATAAAAACACATTATCAGTATAGACATAAAAAGAATTTTTAATTTACATTCATTAATTTTTCCTTTCATCATTTCTATAGCTACAGCTACAATGTCATTGCTGAAGAGCAATGGAAATGAAAGCCAATTTATTTGTCTACCACATCCAGGACTGCAAACGGTCTTTCAAAGCAACGTCATTGCAACACAATTAAGTAGCATAATTCTTCTGTTGTGTATTATTTTTTCTGTTGTCTTCAGGTCATATATACTTCTTCAAGACAACAGTCTTACTTCTGCTTAGTTTATTATATGTCACGGTTTATATCTTGAAGGCTGCTCATAAAATTAATTGATTATGTAGGTGTTGTCAATCTGTTGTCAAAGGATAAGTAACTTTTTTTAACTAATGGATACTGCCTTCTCCTGGAAATGTGGAGCATATCAAACAGTGTTTGTAAAACATGGCTAAATAATTGTGTTTATCATCACTGAGGGCAATGTAATATATATATATATATATATATATATATATATATATATACACACACACATATATATGTATACATATATATGTGTGTGTGTATATATATATAAATATATATATACATATGTGTGTGTGTGTGTATATATATATAAGTATATATATATATACACATATATATGACCTTTTGATAGTTTAATAGTATTTCTTAATACTGTTTCAGTAAGGTGAGACTGTTGAACAGATAAATAGAAAAGGCTATTTTTGACATACTGAGACATTGTAGGAGATTAGAGAGAGAGACAGATATAGAAGGATCATGTCACCTCAGCATCTTTCATGTGATAGTGACCATGGTATACATCTTACATTCAGTGTTTACATTTCAATATTTATGATCTTGTCTTCAATATATCATTCTCTTTGTATTATAGATACATTAACTGTGACACAGAAAGATTAAAAGCAGCCAAGAAACTTCAGTGCTGATCATATATGCAATAAGATGGCTTGGTGGGCAGATCAAGCAAGACCACACACTCCAGGACTATTTGAGGGCCATATAAACTAAATAATGGATCTACAGGTAGATCTCAGGCCTTTGTCCCATGGTCCAATTATTTCCTTATGCTTACATATCATATCTTTATCTGCACTACTTTTTAGCATGTCTGGCAACAAGAGATTTAAAATAAATTTGGTATTGAGATCAATATAGATGTATGAAATAATTTGAGTTAAATATACAATATGATAAAGTGCTATCAGTGTAGCAGAGATAAAGCCTTAGACTGTTAAAAGTTTCAGTCCTGGCTACAAGTGCATTTGGTTTAATTTTATTAGTGGGAGGAATAGTTTAATAGTTTATTTTTTTTTTTTTTCAGTATATGAAATTTATTGTCAAATTGGTTTCCATACAACACCCAGTGCTCATCCCAAAAGGTGCCCCCCTCAATACCCATCGCCCACCCTTTCCTCCCTCCCACCCCCCATCAACCCTTAGTTTGTTCTCAGTTTTTAACAGTCTCTTATGCTTTGGCTCTCTCCCACTCTAACCTCTTTTTTTTTTTTTCTTCCCCTCCCCCATGGGTTTCTGTTAAGTTTCTCAGGATCCACATAAGAGTGAAAACATATGGTATCTGTCTTTCTCTGTATGGCTTATTTCACTTAGCATCACACTCTCCAGTTCCATCCCCTTTGCTACAAAGGGCCATATTTCGTTCTTTCTCATGGCCATGTAGTACTCCATTGTGTATATAAACCACAATTTCTTTATCCATTCATCAGTTGATGGACATTTAGGCTCTTTCCATAATTTGGCTATTGTTGAGAGTGCTCCTATAAACATGGGGTACAAGTGCCCCTATGCATCAGTACTCCTGTATCCCTTGGGTAAATTCCTAGCAGTGCTATTGCTGGGTCATAGGGTAGGTCTATTTTTAATTTTCTGAGGAACCTCCACACTGTTTTCCAGAGTGGCTGCACCAATTTGTATTCCCACCAACAGTGCAAGAGGGTTCCCGTTTCTCCACATCCTCTTCAGCATCTATAGTCTCCTGATTTGTTCATTTTGGCCACTCTGACTGGCGTGAGGTGATATCTAAGTGTGGTTTTGATTTGTATTTCCCTGATGAGGAACGACGTTGAGCATCTTTTCATGTGCCTGTTGGCCATCCAGATGTCTTCTTTAGAGAAGTGTCTATTCATGTTTTCTGCCCATTTCTTCACTGGGTTATTTGTTTTTCGGGTGTGGAGTTTGGTGAGCTCTTTATAGATTTTGGATACTAGCCCTTTGTCCGATATGTCATTTGCAAATATCTTTTCCCATTCCGTTGGTTGCCTTTTAGTTTTGTTGGTTGTTTCCTTTGCTGTGCAGAAGCTTATTATCTTCATAAGGTCCCAGAAATTCATTTTTGCTTTTAATTCCCTTGCCTTTGGGGATGTGTCGAGTAAGAGATTGCTATGGCTGAGGTCAGAGAGGTCTTTTCCTGCTTTCTCCTCTAGGGTTTTGATGGTTTCCCGTCTCACATTCAGGGCCTTTATCCATTTTGAGTTTATTTTTGTGAATGGTGTGAGAAAGTGGTCTAGTTTCAATCTTCTGCATGTTGCTGTCCAGTTCTCCCAGCACCATTTGTTAAAGAGACTGTCTTTTTTCCATTGGATGTTCTTTCCTGCTTTGTCAAAGATGAGTTGGCCATGCGTTTGTGGGTCTCGTTCTGGGGTTTCTATTCTATTCCATTGGTCTATGTGTCTGTTTTTGTGCCAATACCATGCTGTCTTGATGATGACAGCTTTGTAGTAGAGGCTAAAGTCTGGGATTGTGATGCCTCCTGCTTTGGTCTTCTTCTTCAAAATTACTTTGGCTATTCGGGGCCTTTTGTGGTTCCATATGAATTTTAGGATTGCTTGTTCTAGTTTCAAGAAGAATGCTGGTGAAATTTTGATTGGGATTGCATTGAATGTGTAGATAGCTTTGGGTAGTATTGACATTTTGACAATATTTATTCTTCCAATCCATGAGCAGGGAATGTCTTTCCATTTCTTTATATCTTCTTCAATTACCTGCATAAGCTTTCTATAGTTTTCAGCATACAGATCTTTTACATCTTTGGTTAGATTTATTCCTAGGTATTTTATGCTTCTTGGTGCAATTGTGAATGGGATCAGTTTCTTTATTTGTCTTTCTGTTGCTTCATTGTTAGTGTATAAGAATGCAACTGATTTCTGTACATTGATTTTGTATCCTGCGACTTTGCTGAATTCATGTATCAGTTCTAGCAGACTTTTGGTGGAGTCTATCGTATTTTCCATGTATAATATCATGTCATCTGCAAAAAGCGAAAGCTTGACTTCATCTTTGCCAATTTTGATGCCTTTGATTTCCTTTTGTTGTCTGATTGTTGATGTTAGAACTTCCAACACTATGTTAAACAACAGCTATGAGAGTGGGCATCCCTGTCGTGTTCCTGATCTCAGGGAAAAAGCTCTCAGTTTTTCCCCATTGAGGATGATGTTAGCTGCAGGCTTTTCGTAAATGGCTTTTATGATGTTTAAATATGTTCCTTCTATCCCGACTTTCTCAAGGGTTTTTATTAAGAAAGGGTGCTGGATTTTATCAAAGGCCTTTTCTGCATCGATTGACAGGATCATATGGTTCTTATTTCTTCTTTTATTAATGTGACGTATCACGTTGATTGATTGGCGAATGTTGAACCAGCCCTGCATCCCAGGAATGAATCCCACTTGATCATGGTGAATAATTCCTTTTATATGCTGTTGAATTCGATTTGCTAGTATCTTATTGAGAATTTCTGCATCCATATTCATCAGGGATATTGGCCTGTAGTTCTCTTTTTTTGCTGGGTCTCTGTCTGGTTTAGGAATCAAAGTAATACTGGCTTCATAGAATGAGTCTGGAAGGTTTCCTTCCCTTTCTATTTCTTGGAATAGCTTGAGAAGGATAGGTATTATCTCTGCTTTAAACATCTAGTAGAACTCCCCTGGGAAGCCATCTGGTCCTGGACTTTTATTTGTTGGGAGATTTTTGATAACCGATTCAATTTATTCACTGATTATGGGTCTGTTCAAGCTTTCTATTTCCTCCTGATTGAGTTTTGGAAGAGTGTGGGTGTTTAGGAATTTGTCCATTTCTTCCAGGTTGTCCAATTTGTTGGCATATAATTTTTCATAGTATTCCCTGATAATTGTTTGTATCTCTGAGGGACTGGTTGTAATCATTCCATTTTCATTCATGATTTTATCTATTTGGGTCATCTCCCTTTTCTTTTTGAGAAACCTGGCTAGAGGTGTGTCAATTTTGTTTATTTTTTCAAAAAACCAACTCTTGGTTTCGTTGATGTGCTCTACAGTTTTTTTAGATTCTTCATTCTTTATTTCTGCTCTGATCTTTATTATTTCTCTTCTTCTGCTGGGTTTAGGCTGCCTTTGCTGTTCTGCTTGTATTTCCTTTAGGTGTGCTGTCAGATCTTGTATTTGGGATTTTTCTTGTTTCTTGAGATAGGCCTGGATTGCAATGTATTTTCCTCTCAGGACTGCCTTCGCTGCATCCCAAAGCATTTGGATTCGTTTGTTTCCATATATTTTTTAATTTCTTCCCTAATTGCCTGGTTGACCCATTCATTCTTTAGTAGGGTGTTCTTTAACCTCCATGCTTTTGGAGGTTTTCCAGACTTTTTCCTGTGGTTGATTTCAAGCTTCATAGCATTGTGGTCTGAAAGTATGCATGGTATGATTTCAATTCTTGTATACTTATGAAGGGCTGTTTTGTGACCCAGTATGTGATCTATCTTGGAGAATGTTCCATGTGCACTCGAGAAGAAAGTATATGCTGTTGCTTTGGGATGCAGAGTTCTAAATATATCTGTCAAGTCCATCTGATCCAATGTATCATTCAGGGCCCTTGTTTCTTTATTGACCATGTGTCTAGATGATCTATCCATTTCTGTAAGTGGAGTGTTAAAGTCCCCTGCAATTACCACATTCTTATCAATAAGGTTGCTTATGTTTGTGAGTAATTGTTTTACATATTTGGGAGCTTCCGTATTTGGTGCATAGGCATTTATAATTGTTAGCTCTTCCTGATGGATAGACCCTGTAATTATTATATAATGCCCTTCTTCATCTCTTGTTACAGCCTTTAATTTAAAGTCTAGTTTGTCTGATATAAGTATGGCTACTCCAGCTTTCTTTTGACTTCCAGTGGCATGATAAATAGCTCTCCATCCCCTCACTCTGAATCTGAAGGTGTCCTCAGGTCTAAAATGAGTCTCTTGTAGACAGCAAATAGATGGGTCTTGTTTTTTTATCCATTCTGATACCCTATGTCTTTTGGTTGGCGCATTTAGTCCATTTACATTCAGTGTTATTATAGAAAGATATGGGTTTAGAGTCATTGTGATGTCCGTAGGTTTCATGCTTGTAGCAATGTCTCTGGTACACTGTCTCACAGGATCCCCCTTAGGATCTCTTGTAGGGCTGGTTTAGTGGTGATGAATTCCTTCAGTTTTTGTTTGGGAAGCCCTTTATCTCTCCTTCTATTTTAAATGACAGACTTGCTTGATAAAGGATTCTCAGCTGCATATTTTTTTTTCTGTTCATCACATTGAAGATCTCCTGCCATTCCTTTCTGACCTGCCAAGTTTCAGTAGAGAGATCGGTCACGAGTCTCCCTTTATATGTTAGAGCACGTTTATCTCTAGCTGCTTTCAGAATTTTCTCTTTATCCTTGTATTTTGCCAGTTTCACTATGATATGTCGTGCAGAAGATCGATTCAAGTTACGTCTGAAGGGAGTTCTCTGTGCCTCTTGGATTTCAATGCCTTTTTCCTTCTCCAGATCAGGGAAGTTCTCAGCTATGATTTCTTCAAGTACACCATCAGCACCTTTCCCTCTCTCTTCCTCCTCTGGAATACCAATTATGGGTAGATTATTTCTCTTTAGTGTATCACTTAGTTCTCTAATTTTCCCCTCATACTTCTGGATTTTTTTTATCTTTTTCTCAGCTTCTTCTTTTTCCATAATTTTATCTTCTAGTTCACCTATTCTCTCCTCTGCCTCTTCAATCCGAGCCGTGGTTGTCTCCATTTTATTTTGCAGCTCATTGATAGCATTTTTTAGCACCTCCTGGCTGTTCCTTAGTCCCTTGATCTCTGTAGCAAGAGATTCTCTGCTGTCCTGTATACTCTTTTCAAGCCCAGCAATTAATTTTATGACTATTATTCTAAATTCACTTTCTGTTACATTGTTTAAATCCTTTTTGATCAGTTCATTAGCTGTCGTTATTTCCTGGAGATTCTTTTGAGGGGAATTCTTCCATTTTGTCATTTTGGATATTCCCTGGAGTGGTGGGGGACTGCGGGGCACTTCCCCTGTGCTGTCTTGAATAACTTGCATTGGTGGGCGGGGCTGCAGTCAGACCTGATGTCTGCCCCCAGCCCACCGCTGGGGCCACAGTCAGACTGGTGTGTGCCTTCTCTTCCCCTCTCCTAGGGGCGGGATTCACTGTGGGGTGGTGTGGCCCGTCTGGGCTACTTGCACACTGCCAGGCTTGTGGTGCTGGGGATCTGGCGTATTAGCTGGGGTGGGTAGGCAAGGTGCACGGGGGCAGGTGGGGCAGGCTTATCTCCTTCTCCTTAGGTGATCCACTTCAGGAGGGGCCCTGTGGCAGCGGGAGGGAGTCAGACCCACTGCCGGAGGGTTGTCTCCGCAGAAGCATAGCTTTGGGTGTTTGGCGGAGCAAGCAAGTTCCCTGGCAGGAACTGGTTCCCTTTGGGATTTTGGCTGGGGGATGGGTGAGGGAGATGGCGCTGGTGAGCGCCTTTGTTCCCCGTCAAGCTGCGCTCTGTTGTCTGGGGGCTCAGCAACTCTCCCTCCCTTTGTCCTCCAGCCCTCCCGTTCTCTGAGCAGAGCTGTTAGCTTATAACCTTCCAGATGTCAAGTCCCACTTGCTGTCAGAACACACTCCGTCCGGCCCCTCCGCTTTTGCCAGCCAGACTCGGGGGCTCTGCTTGGCCGGCAGGCTGCCCCTCCGCCCCGGCTCCCTCCTGCCAGTCTGTGGAGCGAGCACCGCCTCTCCGCCCTTCCTACCCTCTTCCGTGGGCCTCTCGTCTGCACTTGGCTCCAGAGACTCTGTTCTGCTAGTCTTCCGGTGGTTTTCTGGGTTAGTTAGGCAGGTGTAGGTGGAATCTAAGTGATCAGCACGACCTGGGGTGAGCCCAGCGTCCTCCTACTCTGCTATCTTCCTCGAACCCCCTCTTAATAGTTTATATAAGAACAGTTTATCTAATGGCTATCATAATTGGGCATTTGCCATAACATATATATGTTGGATATTAAGTGGTAGAGTTCACACGTGTATACCTTGCATGAATGTTGTGCGGTGATGTGTCATGTCTGTACTCAAGCACACTGAGATGTGGATGAAGTATGGTATGATTCAGCAGTGGCTTAGAACCTGCAGAATTGCCTCACAAGATTGTGTAAGGGATTAAATGACATATTAACTGAGAGAATACATACAAGACATTTTATAAACTATGATATGTGACACAAACCACAGGTGCTATTTCATTTCTTCTCTAGAACTTATGTTAAGTGAGTTTTACAATTCTGGGCTTCAAAGCTGTAATATTCAAATAGTATGGTACTGGCACAAAGACACATGGATCAGTGGAACAGAATAGAGAACCCAGAAATTGTGGGTCCCCACAACTGTGTGGTCAACTAATCTTCAACAAAGCAGGAAAGAATATCCAATGGAAAAAATGCATTCTATATAATTTCATTTTGTTATATTGAGCAATACATGTTCACTATTTTATGACTATTATAAATACTTTTTTATGGATGAGGAAACTAAGGTTCAAAGAGGTAAAATAAGTTTTCAGAAATCAAATAACATAAAGCCAGGACACAGATATATGGACATAGATATCTGTCTGATTCCAAGCTGTGCTCAGTCTAAGTGAAATAACCTGTTTAAAACCTTCTCTCAACATTTCTAATGATCAGCAGATTCGGGGGTTTTGGAATAGGTAGTTGGACTAAGTAATTTCTAGACTAACCTTAAGCCCCTAAATTACATAATATAAAGTTTACTTTATATTTGGAGAAAATATAAGCCAGTTTTATTTTCCTAATATGCTTTTTATTTTGTTTTTTTTTTTAAATTGAGATGCAATTCACATATGACTTTATATCATATGCTTTTAACAGAAATTAGACACTGAATCTCCGTCGTTAATATTGTAAACAAATTTAAAAGATGGATTCTGTAAGCTAAAGATGTTCAGTTTCCATGAACATTAACTGAACATTTACTATGTACTTATCTATTCAATAAAGGTTTTCCTCCATTGATTTGGGATTTCCCTATTGTCCTTACCTTGAAGTCTAAGGCTCAAAGCTAAGTCTGAAGAAAACTGGTAACCATTATGCATGGACTCCTTATCTCAGACTTTCTAAGAGACAAAAGAATTGTGATAGCAAACTCTGTAATCATCTATTCCAGTTTTCTCCCTAAGGCTGTGTTAAGGAGAGACTGGAGGAGGAGTGGGAAGGGATTTGTGGGTATCTTTGGCTTTGGGGAGAGTTGCAGTCCTTGTGGTGAGACATCATACTTTTTTTTCCCTTCCTTTATAAAGAAAGGAAAAGGTTCTCTTCCACTCTTTTTTACCCTTGGCTTGGTGAGCAGAGGAATTAAAAAAAAATATTTTCAAAACTGTAAGTATTTTCAAGAAAGCGAGTCTGAGATTCCACGCGAGAGATTTCTGGTGAGCCGGTTAAGTAAAAATTTGAGAGAAGTAAACAGAGAAAGAAGTTGTATTGTTGCTTAGCTTGGACCGCACTGTTTGCAGTGGCAAAAGGGGATGTAGGTATCCCAGGGATCAAGTGGACAAAGGGAAGAACAAGTGAATTTGAAGTTCTTTCTGTTTTTCCCACTTTTGAGGGCTGAGTGAGAAGAACTCAGCAGTCAGATGTTAGAATGTGTACCTCCAGGATAAGCAACCAAACAAGATGTGGAAAAGGTAGAATTGAAGCGGGTTTCCCAAATCAAGAAACAAAAGTGTGAGGAGGCCTCACTGAGGCTTCATAAGACATACACATGCCCAGGGTCACTGATAGTTCACAGGAGGACTTTGTAAAAATTAGAAAAGATACCCTTCTGAGAAGTTACATCTCAGTGGCAGCACACACAACTTGTCGACCAGAGCACAGACTGAATATCAATCTCCCTTCACCCCGGTGAAATACTGTGTATATCTTATGCAGATCACAGCCTGCACAGCTTCACGTAGCCTCCTGGTGGATGAGCTCCTAAAAATGTTAGCATCAGTGACCCAAAATTGTTGGCCCTATCACAGAGACATCCAGCAGAGAAAGGTTAACATTTATAATCTTTTAAAAAGTCACATGACCCTGCTCTTCTCCCCTTTCCTTGCACATCACACTGGAGAAGGTATTCCTGGGAGGAATAGAGGATGTCTTTTAAGGGTAGTTCATGCCATGATTTCCTAAATAACTCTGTGTTCCGAACAGTTGGGGTCCCAGCACGTGTACACTAATTGAAAGGAGGGTGAGAAGAAAGTGGAAGAGGAAATGCAAATGGAAGGTCTCCAAAACTGTGGAATCTACCTGACATGTTAAGATGAGAGAGAGATTGAGAAAAAGCACATATGCCACACTGTGCTTACATACTTTCCTTATGAGAATTTTCAGTAAACTTACTTCTCCATCGTCATCATCATCATCATCTTCACATTCTTAATACAAATTGTTAAATAAGGTATGAATATCTCCACTTTGCATATGAGGAGGCAGAGCTCTGAGAGTTACATATTCCGATGTAATGGCTAGATTCTAAATATAGGTCTGACTTGAAGTCCATTTATGAAAACAATCCTTCAAATGATACTTCCACCCTTTCCCAGAGTTTGACAATGAAAACTAAGCCTTGTCGGAAAGCCTTGACAAGCCCCATATCTTTTTTACTGTTTCTTAGGTATTAACCTGAAGGTTTTATGGAAATTTGTTCTTGAAATTCCTAATTTTTGCCTTTGACTGAGCATACTGAAGTTTTTACATTGTGATGAACACCCATCTGCCACACCAGTAAGATTTAGACCCTCACAATTTTTAAGTAATGTAGTCCTAAGTTATGAAGTGCTGACTCATAATTAAAGAGTGCCAAGTGGGTTATAACCCATGAGCATTAATTAATGCTCATGTATTACACCAGAAACCATTTGAACAAACAGAAGTAATTGTCAGTGCACAGAGAAAATATATTATAGTCTTTGCTTCTAGAAAGTCATTACTAATGTCTGGAGGAATTTTCTTTTTTCGTTTGGCACACCGACATCTGAAACACCTTCCCATATTAGAGGAATGCTCCATCTTTTGTCGACAGTCTCCTTTCTCACTGTAGAAGCTGAAATCTCCGCATTCTTTCCCAGTTTCCCTAGAAGGTACAGCCTGAGCATCAGATATATGCTCCACTGGTCAGACAGATCTGCGCTGGAGGGTGAATCTGGATTTAAAGACATAAGGAAGGCTAGATCATGCAGAACTTGTTTTGCTATTTTGTCCTAATAGATCTAACAGTATTCCAGAATCAGTGGACGGCATCTCTCATGGAGAATACAGTCCCCAGTGTTAAGGTACAGGTGGCAGTGTCTGGTTTGTATGTCTCAAGGCTCTGGTGTTTTTATTCGGTTAGTTTTTTGCATATGATTGGTTATTGCCTCCTAACCTTGATTTTCTGGCCGTTGTGAATAGGCTATAAGCCAATGACACCCCAGAAGCAATTTCTTAAATCACATAATCAGAAGCCTAACTAATGAAAGTTCAGTTATGGGATGGGTAGGAAAATATAGGTTATTCAGTGTCCATCATGCAAAATGGTATAGATTTCATGCTTGTTAAATACCTGTTTCTTCACTGATACGGAGTTGAGATGAAGAAAACCTCGTTTCTAAAATTGATTGCCAGAATATACATTATATTTAGAAAGAATTTATATTTTATGTATAATTTTATATTTAGAGAGAAAGGATGCAGTTTCGAATGAAGTATATCAAATGCTCCAAAATCATTTGAAATGTTTCAATGTGGTTACTTTTTATGCAATATTAAACTATTGAAAGCATTATGGATTTGAAGTATATTTGTACACAAAACTATCTTAGATTTTTTTTATCTTAACAGTTAAATTAAAAATTTCAAAGTCCCTGAGGATATCTACATAAAATTATGACTATCGTATCATTACAATTATCACTATCGTATCATTTGCTAAGGTGATAACCCTAGCAAACAGTTGGTATGAAGGGTTTCATCATAGATGTTCAGTAGATGTGAGCTTACATAATTTATACTCTCACTGCTAATTACCCTAGACTATCTACAAATTCCAACCAGTAAAAGGAATAGGAAAAAACTAAGACACAAATGATAGTAATGGCACGTGGAGGTAATTGCCAAAGCATTAATGTCCCACTTATAATTTTAAGGTAGTTGATTGTAACCTTTTCCATATCCATCTTCAGTGTGCATATGGGTGACAACTTCTGTGATGGAAACAAAATTAAGCAAAGCAAAGCAAAAGAAAAACAAAGCAAAAGGAAGTCCCCTCTTAAAAACACACGAACAAACAAAAAAGTTCTCGGCCAGAGCCCAGTTGTTCTCTAGGACTCGTTTCTTTTTTAATTTTATTTAACTTTTTTTAATGTTTATTTATTTTTGAGAGAGAGAGACAGAGCGTGAGTAGGGCAGAGAGAGAGGGAGACACAGCATGCACCATCAGCACAGAGCCCTATGCAGGGTACAAACCGATGAACCGTGAGATCATGACTTAAGTCGAAGTCAGACGCCCAACTGACTGAGCCACTCAGGCGCCCCGTCTAGGACCCATTTTTATATGCATTGCTTCATATTATGGGGGATGTATTGAAGGGTGGAGTCCTGAGTCACTCCAGTCTTGGAAGAAGCGCAGTTGTACACACTGCACTACTTCTTCATGTTGTGCACACGGTCCTTCCCCTTGTCGGTCAGAATAAAGCTAGAATTTCACTGGTTCCTCTCCACTTAAGGCTTTGGGCATTTGGGTGGTTTCCAGGTTTTGGCCATGAGACTGCCATGAACATTTATTTGTATACAAGTTTTTGTTCGGATACATGCTTTCATTTCTCTTGGTCAGCTAGTCTCTTTTGAAATACTCTCTCTCTGCCTATTATGACATCCTTCTCTGATTTTGTTTCTATTTGTTTCTTGCTTTGCTTTCTAATTTCATTATTCTCTCTGCAGACATTATGTGCTAAAGGTTATCACATCCCAATCTTGGGTCTCCTCTCACACTTAAGCAGTTCATGAATCTTGGCTTTAATTATCTCTTGTATGCAGTTAACTCAGATTTGTATCTCCAGCCTAGAATTCTTAAACACAGAGCTGTATATTTAACTGTCTATTTGACATCAGCTGTTGGCCTTCTCTGAGGCATCTTAAAATCATCATGTGCAGTAGTTTTAGGACTGTTCACCCCATTAAAACCTGGGCCTTTCCCACTTCCCCCCAAGCTATACAATTAGATCATAATAAGTGATCTTTAACACCGTCTTTGTGTGTTTGTGTTAGAGAGATCATCTCTTCTGAGTAGCATCTGAAAGGACTACCCCTTTCTAGTTTTTCTTTACACAGCTGAGGCATCACCTTTTCAAAACAAATCTGATCACATCAGTTCCTCATTTTCCATTTTCTGCTTAGATTATTGGCTTTAAGTAACTTATGCTAAAAACCAGATTTCTTAATATGTCTTATAAAGTTTGATATAGAAAAGTCCCTACTAAGTTTATTCAGACTCATTTTGAAAGTTTCCAATCTCACATTTCACACCAGTGTACAAGCCAGAACACTGTCTTCTGTTAGTATCTCAAACCTAATATGTCCCTCTGACCACTAAACCTTTTGTATATGTTCTTCCCTCTCCTGAAATACTCTAAACCCCCTTCATCTATTCATGCCCTATTTTCCCCTAAGTTTTGAGGACCATGCACCACTTTCTAAGTTGTTTTTTTTAATCACTAAGAACACGAAGGACCTCTCCTTCATATACTTGTGGTATAACTGCAGTTGTTTTTTGAGATTACTTGAGTAATGTCTGTCTGTCTCTCAAACTAGTCCATAAAATCCACTGATGTCAGGGATTATGCAGATTTAGCTTATCCTTCCATATCACCATATATCAAAGTCCAGCATGTGTCAGGTACTTAAGAATTGTCTGAATGAGTAAAAAGAATAGATTTAATAGGATTAGATGAATGTGTGAACTTGAGAAGGTGATCTTGAGGACTGTTTCAAGTTTTCTGGTTTAAGATAATGAGGAAGAATAAGAAATCACCAATGGAGACAAGTAATAGAGGAGAAATAATAGGTTTAGAGAATTAGAAAATGAGTACTATTCCCTTGTCTCACATCTTAAATGGCACAACATTCTTTGAAATAATATTTTCTATTAAATAATGAAGTGCGTACCTTACATGAAGAAATTCTCTTATATAGCAAATTTTTGGAGTTTGCTTCCCAGAAGTAGCTTAAGACTGCTTTTACATAAATTTCATCACTCTCTTCTATCTCTACTACTCAGTATTTTCATGATATTAAAAAATGTACATCAAGCACGTGGAACTTCTCAGAAGAAGGTCACCATTAAATAAAGAAATAATTAATACATGATACAAATAACTGACAAGTAAGGCACCAGAAGTAAGTGAAACGTCAAAGAGAAGACAATATTTAAAGGCCTTTGAGAAGTCAGTAAACAGTGTCAATCATATCCCTGTCGCCTTTGGTGAAAAATAAGAAGGGGTTGATCAGCAGAGAACAATTTTGCAGGAATACAGGAGACCTGATGTTGAAAAGTCTTAGTGTCCTATGTATGCTTTAAAACATTTAAGGCAGTAGTTCCCAGTGGAGGTTTCCTTGCTCAGGTGCAATACAGTTTGAAGAGTCTGTGCTGCTTGTTGAAGCATCACAAATGGCATGCTTTGACAGCTGGGGTACCTGTTGAATAATTTCTCTGTCAAACATTCAAAACAAAATGGCACAGATGTTAAGGTGCATGCATATACAGTGAAAATATCCTACTGAAGGGCAACAAAAAGCTTTTCACCGTTCAAAAGTTTGAAGGATTAGAATGCCTTCTTCTGAAATGTAACAATTGTTATATTTAAAAATCTTGCTTATCTATAGTCCTGTTAATAACCCTTTTATAGCAAATACCTATTAAAATTGAAAGACATGATGACATTATAATTATAAATAATGAAATAAAGAGTGGAAGTTTTGCTAAATCTATATTTTTAACTAAAATTTAGCAAAAATATATTAAGTATGTAAAATGTCCCACCTTACTAGTGGAGGGAATGGCGAATCAGACATAATACTTTCCTTTAATCATCTTTTAAATTAGACGATTAGAAAGAGAGATGAAAAGGAAATATCAATTCAGGTTTGCAATAACTGTGCTAGGGATAGACTCCTCACTTGGTGGGTACACAGGAGGAGTAGTCAACACAACCTTGAGGGATCAAGGATGGATAATTCATAAATAATATTTAAACTAAACTGAAACAGAATAAGAAGTTAAAAAATAATCTTGGAGAAAGAAAAGGAAGGGCTGAGAGAACATCATTTAAAGACCCAAATGTTGAAAAACACAAAACACTAGAAGGCTTTAAGTAACGAAGCATTGTTGTATTTAAAAATTAAGGGAGAATTCCTCCTAAAAGGATGCCGGAGAACAAATCAGTTTCCAGGTTAAAAAGTGTTCACTGTACCACATTAGACGTTTGAATTCTAATCTTAAGATAATTAGAAGCCTTTTAGAGGGGCGCCTGGGTGGCTCAGTCAGTTAAGCGTCTGACTTCAGCTCAGGTCATGATCTCACACTTGTGAGTTCAAGGCCTGTGTCAGGCTCTGTGCTGACAGTTCATAGCCTGGAACCTGCTTCAGATTCTGTGTCTCCATCTCTGCCCCTCCCCTGCTCATGCCTCTCTCTCTCTCTCTCTCTTTAACTCAAGAGTAAATAAAAATTTAAAAAAGAAGTCTTTTAGAGATTCTAATAGGAAGAGTGACATGATGAGATTATTCTAGTCTATCATATGGCAAATAGAATTAAATGGATATAGTGATTAGTATCTAGTACAGCTGTATGTAACAGGGACCAGACTATACTGGCTCAAACTCCTGAAGGTCTTCTACTGCAAATATGTGTGTGTGTGTGTGTGTGTGTGTGTGTGTGTATGTGTGTGTGTGTGTGTATGCAATAGGAAAAAATATGTATAATTACATTCTAGATTTCTAAGATGGCTATTGGAATTCTTGCCAAGATAACATCTTTTGAAACATCAGGGAAGAAGGAGAAAGTGAACCTCCCATCAGCAAGACTTCCTAGAAGTTTTCCTACAACATTTTCTTACCTCATATTGGCCAGAAATTTGTCACATGGTATCTCAAGCTGAATGAGAGAACAGACAGATTGCCACACAGAGAAAAACTGAGCCAAAAAACAGGAAGTGCAGCAAGTGGGGAATAGATTTTTGGGTAGACACCTAGACTCTTCTTACAGGGGATAATCCTAGAAAATAGAAGAGCAGTTAAATTACCTTTTTTTTTTTTTTTTGGTAAGGTGGAGTAGTATAGACTCAGACAATTAGAAGGATATTGAAAGATATTTATGGTGTATGATAATGATGGTTAAGTGATTTTTTTTTGAATGTGTGGAAAGGATGAATAAGAAAGGAGATGCCAGGATAATTTAAGTTTCAATTTTGAGTAATTGAGTTAGGGAGTAGCTGGAGGAACTAGTTTGGCTAAAAATGATTAATTCACTTTAAACAAGATAGTGGCTGATTGGAACTAATTCTAATATTTAGCAAGTAATTACAAACACAGGTCTGGAGAGGTAAGTAGAAGGTGAGAGAGTAATATGAGTATTGATGTCATTTTGGAGAAAGTTAAATGGTACTGAAAGAAAAATATATAAAATTTCTGAAGAGAAACAAACTGAAGTAATTTCCTTATTCTTATTTAAAAATATTGAGGAAGGGATAATTGAAGATTTTTAGCAGAAAGGAAGACACTGAAATATAATGAATAACCAGAAGAGTCACTCTTGCAAAAAGGAAAGATATGGTAATTTGGACTGTATGAGGGAAACCTCTCTCATTTTAATGGAAAGTGGGAGGAAAGACAGTAAATAAAAACAAACAAAAAATATCTGTAGTCATGGGACATAGAGTACAATCATTCATTGTTGGTTTCTGTTTTCTCAGTGACAGAATATGTGATCACTAGTGATAATGATACATGGATCACGGAGAATTTTAGCATAACAGATTTAAAAAAATTGTCATCCTAAATGGTATGAAATTGAATATTCTACCCTTGATGTTAGAAACAAGGCAAAGAAAGCCATCTTGCCACTTCTATTCAACATTGTATTGGAGGTTCTAGCCATTGCATTAAGGCAAGAAAAAGAAATAAAGACCATAAAGATGAGAAAGGAAAAAATAGAAGCATTTCTATTTACAGAAAGCATAATTGTTTACTAGAAAACACTAAGTGCTGTGGACTGAATCATGTCCCCCTTAAATTCATACATTGAAGCCTTAACTCCTCAATGTAATTGTATTTGATCATGAAGCCTTTGAGAAGTTATAAGGTTTAGATGAAGTTATGAGGGTGGGATTAGTGCCCTTATAAGAGACATCAGAGAATTTGCTTCCTTTGTCTTTCTTCACCATGTGAGGACACAGCAAGCATGTGGCTGCAAGCCAGGAAGAGGGCCTTCATCCCTGGGTACCAAATTGGCCAGCACCTTGATCTTGACTTACAGCCTCAAAAACTGTGAGAAATAAATTCCTGTTGTTTAAGCCACCCAGTCTATGGTATCTTGTTATTTCATGCATCCCATGAAAACTAATATACTAAACTATGTGAAAATCAATATCTGGGACTAATCAGGTAAAAAAAAATACTGTATTTTTAAATTTTAGTATCATGTAATTAAAATAACATTTAAATAAATATAAATAAAATTAAATAAAAATAGTATAGCATCAAAAACGTCATTTAGGAATAGATTTTGCAAAAGTCATACAAGAACTCTTCACAGTAATCTATATCACTTTGCTCAGAAAATTTATGAATCTATAATTTAGAGCTTTATAAACTTTGTGAATTGGGGGATTTAATATTTCTAAGATGTCAGTTGCCTCCAAATTTTTCTATGGATTCAACATAATGCAAATCATGATCACAGAAGTCTTATTTTTTTTAGTAGAAATTGACAAAATAATTCTGAATATATATGGATGTGCAGAGGACCAAGAAGTATCTAAATAATTTTGAAGGCCAATATAAATAAAGAATAATACTAATAATAAATGATAAGAATAATAAAGAAGACCAAAAGTTGAAGGAGTTACATTACTTAATTTCAAGATGTATTATAAGTAAACAGTGATAAAGCCATCCTTATTCTAACTTTTAGGATCCCATTCTTTCCCAGTTAACACCCTGTGAGTTTGGGAATTCATTTTCTGTTGTACTTCAGACACTCACAAGATGATATTCTGAGTTTGGGTTTCATCCATTTCAGCTCTGTGGCCATAAGAGCGAAAGGGTCTCTTTCTAGGCAGATGTAGCAGCTCTCAAGCCATTTATACAGTGCTTGTGCTGGGAGTTTGGATTTATGAGATTATATTTTGTTTTATTTTGTTTTGTTCCCCACCTTGTTCAGTGACATTAGGAACAACTAGCCAACTTTATCATATTCATTAGTTTGGCAAAGATATCCTTAAGTATCATATAGATGGTCATTCAGATCCTTGCCTCTTATACATGTTGGATTAAGAGTAGCCAGTGGATGTATTATGTGTATTTTTATTGCCAGATCATGCCACAGACTCTCATTGCTCTGCTGAAAATGGAGTCATTTGTTGTCTTTACATGTAGTCAGATTAAACAGGGAGCCAATTAAACATATGCCTACGTTTTGACAGAGCCATTCCACTTGTACACATTTACTCCAGAAACATGAATACATATGTCCACCAAAAGACTTGTAGAAGAATGCTCGTAGCAGCTTTATTTGTAATAGCTCCGTATTGGAAACAACTTGAATGCCATCAACTGAAGAATGTGTAAACAAATTATAGTATATTTATTGAATTAAATAAAAGGGAATGAATATATAGGCAACAATATGGATGAATCTAACAGTTATAATGCTGATTGAAAGAAAGTAGTTTTTCATTATAAAGCTAGTGAACCTAATCTGATCTAATCTATGTAAAAATTAATGTATTGGGGGTGGGGGTGGAATCCCAGAACACTGGTTACCTCTGTAGAGAGGGGATTGAGTAGGAAGAGACAGGAGAGAACTTTCTGTTCTGAAAGAAATGTTTTATATCTTGAAATGGGTGTGAATTACATGGATATTCATTTATCAAAATTGAACTGCTAAGGTTTGTGTTTTTTAACATATGGAAATTTCATTTAAAGAACTAAGAACTAGGGACCTACTGAGTGCAGAGTTTAAAACAAACAAACGTGGCAGGTGATTGATGTTTGTTAATGGGGATGATAGGTGTTCATCGTGGTATTTGGTTTACTTCTTATATATTTGGAATTCCCCGCGATATGAATTTAAAACAATTTTTAGAGGTGTGGGAAAGTGAAAAGCCAAAGGGCCCTTGCAGCTACCATTGGGGTTCAAATGAGTTGGCTTCCAGGGTTGTAGAATATTTCTGATCAGTTTAAATGGAGGTTTGATTGAAGAGTGACAGTGGAATTCAACCAACACTCAAGTTTTTGTCCAGTAATTGACTAAATTATAGAAGATCATGGAATATAGGCTGGAAGAGGAAGAATATTAGCTTCCATGGGACCAATAGGTTGAGGTGTTTTTGTGAGACCAAAAGACCCATTTATGGGGAGAAGCTGAGTGAGAGAGCTGGAATTAAATGATACTGTGGTTAGAAATAAGGTAACTTTTTATTATTTTATTTATGTTATTATTTATGGTATTAATAGTTATTAAGGTAACTATTATTTTATTCATTTATTTATGACTTTATGAGTTTATTATATCAGATAATGAAGGATGATAAATTAAGGTACATATTTATTTGTAAATACAAAATTGTGTTCCAAATTGAGATATGCAAATTGAAAAAAATTACCCTGTTTCAACCATTCCTCTTTAAAATATAAAGAGAGAGTCATTAAATAGGTTGATGAAGAAAATCTAAGAGGAAGTTCTTGTCTGACAACTACTATTAGAAATTCCTAGGATATATAGTTGTAAAGAAACAGTTTTATGGATGATGGAGTATTGGCAGATCATAAATCATGTAAAATGCTGCTGTCAGTTCGTGGAAAGTTTAACTTATTCTGCTTTTCAGAGCTAAGCTCCAGTGCATATCAGATGGCAGAATTTGGCCTCTAGTACTATTCAGTCTTTTTCTGTGTGGTCAGTAATTCAGATTGTCACACAGAAAGTGCCCTTGGCAGAGATGGTAAATCACATGGGTATGGAAAAAAGAAATGAGGCACAAGAATTCTATTTGGTTTTCAAGTTTTTAGGTACCATATGAGATGGATGGCAACAGTTTAACCAGCACTAATTAATTACAATATGCAGAAGAAAAATTACCAATCCTCGTGAAGTGGCTATGTATAGAAATCCCATATATATTATCTCACTTAACCCTTAAAATACTCTTGTGAGATTATCTTTATCATCCTTATTTTGAGATGAGTACTTAATAATTCAGAAACCTTAAGTGATTTTATAAAGGTCAAAATATTAATGACAGAGCTGTGATATAAATCTCAGTTTTTCAGGTTCCAAAATCCTTGCACATTCCTTTATGGGAGGATTAAAATAGATGTCCTAAATATTATTGGTAAGAGCGAATCTGAGTACTAAGCAGAGTATTGTACATTAAGATGAGAAGAGTTCTTGTGGGAATTTAAAGATTGGTTTGACTTTCATACATTTTACCTTTGTTCTCCTAGACATACTTACAGTTTTATCTCTATGTATTTTCATTTTTTCTGAAAAATTTCAGTAATTGTCTTGGCTTAGATAATTTTACAGACTTCTTTTAGGGTGAAGCTATAATTAGGGCTTTAATTTTTTTTTGACATTTATTTATTTTTGAGAGACACAGAGAGACAGAGCGTGAGTGGGGGAGGGTCAGAGAGAGAGGGAGACACAGATCCGAGGCAGGCTCCAGGCTCTGAGCTGTCAGCACAGAGCCTGACACAGTCTTGAACCCACAAACCCTGAGATCATGACTTGAGCTGAAGTAGAACACTTAACTGACTGAGCCACCCAGGCGCCCCAATGGATTTAAAACTGGGAAGGATTACCTTTACCCAGTTTGTTTCACAGGATGTCAAGAAAACAGCAGACCATGATTTAGGGCATTTTCTATTACAATTGATTTAGTAAATAACATGCAAGAATTATAGAGCATAGGCTAGAACTGTGAAGGAGAAGTCCTGCAGCTGCAAGAAGCATGTGGTCACTAGTTCTTTCAGCATCTTACAGTGATGTGTACTTGGCTTGGAGTGGAACTAAGACATTGTTTGGGCTGTATAAGAGGGATCTCACACTCTGTCATCTTGTATATATATGGATTTTCCATAAACATAGTCTTGCAAAGTAGAGGGGAAGTCTGAGTAGGAATGTTGCTTAGGAAAGTTGAATTCCAATTCTTGTATGTCAACTGCAATTATATAGATAGCTAGAAAGATAGGACTGTAACAGCCCTTCCACCTGTGGTGAGAAGTATTTGATTCTGACTCATTCATTGGCAGCCAACCAGAGAGGTACCAGTGGAGTAATTCAGTGGACAATTCTATTTGTCTCCCCAAAGATACATTTATGTAATGTTGACCCTTGACTTGTGTATAGTGCTTGGATGCTGAGTGTTGGGAAGAATATCTATGAGTGTAGACAGTGTATCATCTGTGTCAAAACTTGGAGAGCAAATTTTGAAAATTAATGTATGAATGCCAGGTGTCCACGAGAAGAATAAAAGAGCAACAGGTGGTACAAAAAGAGAAACATTAAAATACTCCTTTTTGCTATCTCATTATAAAGAACTATATTGCTTATAACAGGATATAATTGAAAAGTGGATAAACTACAATTTGATAAGGAAATATGTTTCCATGTAGAGAGTGGTTTTGCTTATTAGCTTAACATTTTATAAATGATTACTTCTTTAAGCTGGATTTGTTTTTGTTATATTACATTTATGATGATACTGGCTGTAATGTATCATGATGTTAATTAAGTTTCTTATAATAGTTACCAGCAAGTATGGCAATAATTTGTTTGGGAGACAAGATGAAATATCTGTGAAGTCCAGCTGCAAGTAAGGGTCATTCTAATCAAGCAGACTGTAACTGTATTTTTGATAATTGATTATACAATTGATTGTATAATTTATGCTTACAGTGTGAAATCTAAGTGCTAACCTGGTATTTGAGCACAGAGGTCAAAATTCCATAGCATATACAAAGGATTGCTAGTGATAGTGATGATAATTTGGGACACTTTGAAATAAGTGAGGGTGGGACAGGAGCATTGTACTACAAAGAAATGAACCAGAGAATGGGAAGGAGAAGTGGAGTTTATTTATGATTTATTATAATTTAAGGACTTAGCTTTCAGTACCTATGTTACCTTAGTCAGAACTCACAAATGATTTTTGTAAGGCAAATTAAAAGGTACAGGAAAAAAAAAGCCCACAGTTCTGTTTAGTCACTTGCTCTTACTACATTGGGTGAATAACAGAATAAGCACTGCAATCCATTTGATCAATAGACTGCTGATGTTCTCTCTTTGGACTAATTTGACACATTCTGTGGTTCTGAATGACTATTCATTTTCCATACCAGTGGATTTAGAATAAGAAACCATTGTCTCTTTGTAGTTAAGCTATCTGAACAGCAGTAAATTGAGAGCATAGGAACTATAGTTTTAATTCTATTATTAATTTATAAAGGATAGATTTTGATTGCTTCGCTGAAAAACAAGGAAGACTTTGTTGTCTTAAACAATGCAGAAATCAGTTTTATATTATTAAATTTTTCATCTCTCATACTGGTTAATAGGATTGATAAGACATGGATAATGGCTCCAAAGTAGTGATGGCTGAAGTTTTAATAGTTACTTCCAATACATACCTTAAACACACACACACACCCACACACACCCACACACACACACACACACACACACACACACAAATCATATCTCAAACTATGTCTAGTGTATTACACTGACATGATAAAGAGTATACCTTTTCAATAAAAAAGGAAAGATAAAATAAGAAAATGAGTTTAAAATCTTTGAATATTATCTTATTAATTGCTTATAGAGTCTTAGATACTCATTGTTCTTCAAATATAAAACTCTTGTACCTAAGAATAATTGCATCTATAGTGTAATACAGTGGCAGGAATATAACAAGGGAGTAGGTGTGATTGATAAGCATATAAACATTTGGGGTTTTAGACTTAAAAATAATTTAAAATATACCCCTAATCCAGTCAGCCTGAATAAATATAGTCAAAGACACTTTTTTCCAGTACAAGAGGGGCTATCATGCATTTATTGTATATCTTTTAAAGTCCACTATGTTTATACTTTTACCTACATTCGCATATATGAATTATTGAGCATAATAAACATTATTTCTGTGTTTTAAAATTTCATAATTAAATTCTTCTCGTGTCTTGGCAAATGCTTACCCAATGTTACATTTCTATGTTCTGTTTAAATAGATATGCATGTTTCTAACACATTAATTTTAACCATGATAATAGTTTCTTTCCCATCCTCATTTTGTAATTGGCCATTCCACTTTGTGTGTCATTTATTTTTTTCCAAAAAGGACTATAAAAAGAATTTTTGTAAATTGTCTCCTTTTTCACATGTAGAAGATGGTTCAGCTAGTACATGCATTGCAGAATTGCTTAGTCTGCTATTGGGGTATGGATATGGGCTTTACTAGCTGCTAATGTACAGTTGCTCTGACAAGTTATACTATGAATAATAGTATGTGAGTTGCCATTTCTCCAGACACTTTTTAATACTTGATACAGCAAGACTGTAGTTTTCTTGTAAATTAATATTTATGAAATAAAGTTTTATTTTTAGTTTAATATGTGTATCTTCGATTATTAGTAAAGTTAATACTTATATTTGTAATACTTATGAAAAAGTGAAATCCAATGTGGTACATTGTTAAAATTTTTTTAATGTTTATTTAATTTTTAAATGTTTTTATTTTTGAGAGATAGAGAGAGAGAGACAGAATGCAAATGGGGAAGGGGCAGAGAGAGAGGGAGACACAGAATCCAAAGCAGGCTCCAGGATCTGAGTTGTCAGCACAGAACACAACGTGGGACTCGAATACACAGACCGTGAGATCATGACTAAGCAGAAGTAGGATGCTTAACCAAGGTGCCCCCAGTATGGTGCACTGTTAAAGCAATTTTATTCTTTCCTTTCAAATGCCCATAAAACACCCGAATATTGGTTCCTTCTCCCAAATCTGTGGATAAAAATCTAAGGCCAGCCCCATGTTCTTGTAGGTCATGCTCATATAATAAATGTATATAATGAAGCTGTCTCTTCTAGTTTCAGAACACTCTCATGTCAGTAATTCTGCTTCATAGTAGAGGAAGGACAGTAAGAAACGTGGTTTGCCTGAATAAAACTTCATTGATTTGGTGGTGGTTTAAATCTATCTCATGAGGTTCCTCCCAGTTTCCTGAAAGATGTGTTGCTGCCGCTGAGCATCTCTCACCTTCAGTTATCCTTGGTAACGTTTCTTCCAGTTGGCAGCTTATGACTTGACTCAGCTTTTGATTCTGGGTGACACATTTAGCATAATCTCTTTGTTGGGGTACAATGCTCCTTTCAGTGACCATCTCAGTTCCAATTCTCATGCTCATGTTTTTACCCTGACAAAATTTGAATTCCAGGCTCTCCCTGAAGTAATACCCTTTTCTGCAACTGCTGTCAAAGCAGCTAGCCAGCTATAGTCTTTCATTTTCCTAGGCATTGGTGCTCCTCAAACTATGAAACTGCTCTGTAGGCTTGAATCCCAAGGCGCCACTTTCAGCAAATTGTTCCTTTCTAATTTCCACTTGCCCCCTTTTTTATTAGCATCAAGGTTTTTATAACCTTGTGAGTGATAGCCTACAGGTCACAAGTAAAGGTTTTCCTTCACCCTATTTTCAAAACCTACTTTGATGTTTATTTTTTAAATATGTTTTTACAGTGTAGTTTCTTTTTTAAAGTTTTTATTTAAATTCCAGTTAGTTAACATATAGTGTAATATTAGTTACAGGTGTACAATTTAGTGATTCAACACTTTCATACAAAACTCTTCACAAGTGTACTCCTTAATCCCCATCACCTATTTAACTTGCTTTAGAATGTTAATTTGGCATTTATTGCCTGGGAACCTTGTTTAAAACTATGGATGGGTAAAAGAGTTCATTAAAAAAATTCTGTTAGAAGATTCGGGTTTCTTCTGTGAACTGTCTGTTCATTGGGTTGTTCATATTTTTCTCTTGGATTTGAAATAATCCAAGAAATATGTTGAAATATGTTGATAAATTTGCTGTAGTTTTTATCCATCAAATCATAAACATTCAGAGACATATTCTCATGATGCAAAAGGTTTAAAGTACATTTGGAGTGGTTCATTTTTGAATTGTTCTTAAAAGTTTATTGAGAACTTCCAACCATAAACCTTAAAAACCATAAACCTTAAACAGTTTAGTCACTGTTTAAATATAGACTTCACTAAAATGAGGGTTGATATGGAAGAGAAATACACATAAGTGTGTCTTTATTATTTACATCAAGAAGACTATTAGGATATAATATCTTAAATGTTGTCTTGACTAATTATTAAGTTTTTCGTTCAATTTTTTTTTAATCCAGCTTTTTATTCTGGATAAAAAGATAGTTCATCGCTATCCTTTCAACTCTTCAATTTGTCTATGTGACATCTCAAAGTAAAGGCTGTGCTCCAGGGGAAGGACAAATGGAATAAAGAAGCAATTCATGTATTTTTTTTTAAGATTTTTGGCTTAATTTACAACTTAACAGTCTTCTCAGTATTTTTGATGTTACCTTGCCTGAACTGATAATAATCTACAAGATTTTTTTTTTCAAAGATCGATCTCTGCTCAGTTGCCAGGACTTTTTATTTGTTAATTGTAAAAAAAAAATATTTAACTCGTGTGTTTATGTGACGGGGGCAAGTTGGACGGAATATTTGTGTAATATACGTTTAGAGTCAGAGAGACAGTTTTCAGAATTAGAGTGAATTTCCTGAAACTAATGGCTCAGATTGGCATCCTTGTCAAGAATTAGAACATTTAGTTGTCACAGCTTTTATTACTTTTCCTGACAGTACCACTTCTGTGTTTCTGTGATGTCATGGGTTCCAAACAGCAGTATAGGCAGCATCAGCCATTCTCACTCAAAACTGCACAGCTACATAGTAAGGTACCTAGGACTGCTGAAACAAATAATTCTCCTTTAAAAAGATAAAATGATTAGGGGCACTTGGGGGGCTCAGTCAGTTAAGTGTCTGACTTCAGGTCAGGTCATGATCTGACGGCTTGTGAGTTCGAACCCACATCAGGTTCTCTGCTGTCAGCCTGGACCCCGCTTCAGAACCTCTGTCCCCCTCTCTCTTCCTTTCCCCTGCTTGCTCTCTCTCACAAAAATTAATAAACAGCATAAAAATATAAAAAGATAAAATGCTAACAACCTGTAACAGAGATGGCTATGGTCTTAAATATAAAATATATGTGTGGGACGTTGAAATGGGAATGAGAAGTGAGAATAAAAAAGTAGATGTTGAACTACAACTCTTTAAGTATAGAATTTTGTGTACCAAGGACTATAATGGAATGCCATTTTTCAGAATCACCTAGGTCTGCTATTTTAAAACAAGGGCTTACTTTGAGTAAAAGCAAAAATCAAATACTGTAAAAATAAAATAACTTTCTAAGCATACCTTACATTCATGGTAAGGTATGAAAGTAGAAGTAGGGATGAGTGAAGAATACTGTTAGGGTGAAAAGACAAGACTGAAACAGAGGCATAGGGAAGCTCTCTCATACCTGTTTTATCTGTAATATCATCTCTTCAGGTGACCATTACTTAAACTTTCAAGTCTGCTTCTTTTTAAAAATGAAAATGTATAATATACTTGGTGTTACATATATATTAATGAATGAATAAATGATTGTATAATCATCAAATATTTTTTTCTGGGCGTGAAATTAGAAGAAAATATCTAGAGAAAATAAGAGCAGAATTTTAGGTAATTAAGAGCAAAGGGGTACATAAGAGGGACAAGTTGTTACATGAGGTGGAAAAATTTAGAAAAAGGCAAACACATTTGCCTAAAAAAAGTTATATTCCGAGGTAGTGACATTAATACTGGAGAACTGTTCCTTTTTCTCTGTCTCTTCTTCACTCTCTCCTTCTCTCTTGCCCGTTTACTTGAAATATAGTATTTTTAATTTTTTTTTAATCTTTATTTATTTTTCAGAGAGAGAGAGAGACAGAGTACGAGCAGGGGAGGAACAGAGAGAGAGGGAGACACAGAATCTGAAGCAGGCTCCAGGCTCCGAGCTGTCAGTACAGAGCCTGATGTGGGGCTTGAACCCACATCACATGAGATCATGACCCAAGCTGAAGTCGGAGGCTTAACCGACTGAACCACCCAGGCGCCCCGAAATAAGGTATTATTGAAGTGGAAATTGGCTAAGATCCTAGATAAAGTATCCAATCAGGGACATCCCAAGGAGGTTTAGATAAAGGGTGAGACAGACAGTGAAACACATTTTTATGCTTTTTTTTTTTTTTTAACTGGTGATCAGTAATGAAGAAGACCCTGAAATGGTGGTGACACTCTGGTGTCAAATGGTTCCTTGGGGAGAAGGCTATAGGCGGGGTAACTCCAGCTTTTGAAGAGTAATATATATTGCATAAAAGAAATGTCTGGGTGGCTCAGTTGGTTGAGTGTCCAACTCTTGATTTCTGCTCAGATCTTGATCTCTGGGTCCTGAGATATGTGCTGAGCATGGAGCCCACTTGAGATTCTCTCTCTCTCTCTCTCTCTCTCTCTCTCTCTCTCTTTCTGTCTCTCTCTCTCTGTCTTTGTCTCCCTCCCACCCCCACTTCTGCTTCTCTCTCTCTCATTAAAATAAAAAAATAAGGGGCGCCTGGGTGGCGCAGTCGGTTAAGCGTCCGACTTCAGCCAGGTCACGATCTCGCGGTCCGTGAGTTCGAGCCCCGCGTCAGGCTCTGGGCTGATGGCTCGGAGCCTGGAGCCTGTTTCCGATTCTGTGTCTCCCTCTCTCTCTCTGCCCCTCCCCCGTTCATGCTCTGTCTCTCTCTGTCCCAAAAATAAATAAAAAACGTTGAAAAAAAAATTAAAAAAAAAAATAAAATAAAAAAATAAGCCTGACATTTTGTGTGGATTTATTTTTGGTAAATCAGGAATATTTATTCATTTGGTTAATTTCATGTTTTTTTCCATTGTCATTAGAAATAATATACAAGTAAATGATGTGTTTTTTATTTAGATGTTTGTGCTTGTGTTCATAATTGATTCAGGACATATATGTAGAATTTAAATTCAGATAGCTGAATGCTCTGAGATGTAATTTCCAGAATTCTGCTAGTGTTAATTACAGCAGTACAGCTTGGGGCGCCTGGGTGGCTCAGTCAGTCAAGCATCTGATGCTTGGTTTCATCTCAGGTCATGATCTTAAGGTCATGAAATCAAGCCTCACATAAGGCTCTCCCCGCTCACAGCATGGAGCCTCTCTTTCTCAGCCCCTCCCCAACTTGCATTCTCTGTCTCTCTTAAAATAATAACTTAAAAAAATAATTCATTAAAACACTATAGCTAATGTATCATATCATACATCAAAGTTAGATTAGACTCCATGGTGTGTAATTATGGCAAAGAATAAAAAGGTATTTGTTAAAGATTTGAGGTTATATTTGTTGGTGATTATGCTTGAGGGGAAAATGATAGATAGATAGATAGATAGATAGATAGATAGTAAATAATAAACTTATTTAATGACTGAATGCTTGAAATCTTGATGCCAGGAAAATACGTATTCTCTGGGGAATTTAGGTTTACAAAGCATTAGAGTAGCACGTGAAAAAAATATCCAATTCAAGGCTGCATATAGTCAGTAATTAGTTTTCACATGCAAACACAGCACTTTGAAATCACAAAACTAATTAGCCACTTTATGATCCAATAATATTTTGTGTGTTTATTAAGCCCATAGGATTCTTTTTTATTAGAAATGAATAGCTATTATAATAGTACCTATTCAATGGCTTCCATTTTTCAGAATATATTTTATGTACAGATTGTTTTATTGCGTGTATTAAATCTTGAACTGAGGTTAATATATTCAAAATATTTTTTTGCATAAAAATCCAAGTACTTTTTATCACCTCATTATCTAAAATTTCTAGAATTTATAGTAAAAAAACAATTCTTAAATATCTAATGGGCAGATTAACTTGACATTTTGTTAGGTCAATGGTGCACTCAGTTTTGGTCATCTTCTTGTCCAGGCAAATGCAGAATTGTGTTAAGACTGTGTGCGTGCGTGTGTGCATGGGGTGAGGGCGGTATATGTGAAAAGGAGGAAGAAGGAGAAGATGACGGAGGAGGAGGGAAAGAAGAGAAGAAGAAAAGGGGATAGGAAAGAGAAGGTGAGGGAGAGAAGACCTGGGTGGTTTGTAACAAGTTAATGTTCTTGGCTTTGTTTATGCAGATCTCTAAGTTTCCTAAGTAAATTAGGATACTTTCATCTACAACTAACAGAAGTGCCAACTAAAAATGGTTAAATCAATAAGTAACTTATTTTTCTTATGACAAAAGCACAAAGAAGGGATGATTCTGTGGCTCATTAATTTATGACTCAGTGATACTACCAAAGACCTAAGTTCTTCTGTCTCTTTTATCTGCATCTTGAAGTGTTTTTGTTTGTATATTTGTTTTTCTTTTAGGGTAGATTTCTTCCTAATTCAGTGTAATGCCTCGTTTCCAGGCACCACATCCTTGCTTAGTCCTCTTCAGAGTTAAAAAAGAGAAATTTTCCTCATGTTTCTGACTGAAAAGCTAAGATACTCTTTCCTAGAAGCTCTTCAGTAATCTTCCCCTTCTTAATTAAAATTACATCACATGTGAACCCAAAATACTGACAGGTAAGGAGAACAGAATTTCCAGGATGGCTTATGCTATTCACTAGTCACCCACTTGTTAATAAGTGAACAGATGACTAAATGGTCAGAGAGCAACTGAAAAAATAAAGGGAAACTCTCCCAGCCGCCAAGAAGGGAGTAGCTTTTGAGTTCACAGCCCCTTCTAATTTTTAAGAATCCATATTTCTAAATTTATATTAAAATAGTTAACACTCACTTTCTTTAGGCAAACACCATGTCTGTGTCATGTTTTTGTTTTTGTTTTCCTTCTCAGTCTCTTTTAGATTTACTTATTTCAGTGAACCAATTATGAGAAAAGGTTAAGTGAAGGCTTAATGTGCATGCGCGTGTGTGTGTATGTGTGTGTGTGGGGGGTGTATGTGTGGGTTAGAGAGGGAGGGAGGGAGATAGGGAGGAAGAGTGAGAAGCATATTCCTTGTTATATGATCAGAGGGGGAAAATTATTGACTATTAGTAGTTTGCGAGTATCTAGTTTGTAATGCGCTAATGGCTTCATGTGACAATGGATCCAATGCACCATGCAGACTTTGAACCTACAGTTTTTGTGCATTCATCTATAAGAAAATCCCGGGAGGAATGACTGTCACCAATAGTTAAGCAACACTTAAGCAGTAATATAGTATGTGTACAAGTAGCAACAAGAGAAAAAAGTTATAGTTTTGACGATTTGGATGGGTAGTGATGGAATATACTGACAGGGCACTTGTTGGGATGTGGAATCCAATGTTCTTTAGGCTTGTTCAATTTAACATGATTTTTTTAATACAGGCTGAAATTTTAAATAGGCAGTTGGATATATGCATCTAGATTTCAGGAGAAGTCTGATGTCTAGAGTCATTTATTTGAGATTAATTGGTATTTACTTAGTCTTTCAGGCTGTGGGACTGAATGTGATCACTCTGTTATACAGAAGAAAAGGGAGCCCAGGGCCAAATTCTGGAGAGTTTGACATTAAAAGTAAAGGTGGAAAAGTCAGAGTCGGAAAGGAAAGGGAAGGGAAGGGAAGGGAAGGGAAGGGAAGGGAAGGGAAGGGAAGGGAAGGGAAGGGGGGAGGGAGGGAGAAAGAAAGGAAGGAAGGAAGGAAGAAGGAAGGAAGGAAGGAAGGAAGGAAGAAAGGAAGAAAGAAAGAAAGAAGAAAGAAAGAAAAAGTAGAAAGGAAAGACCAAACAAGACTGTGAGTAGCAGAAAATCCTGCAAAATATGTTGTCATGAACAATAAGAGAGATGCTTATTTGTGTTTTTTGGCAATGGGCATAATAGAATGACAATAGATTAAAGGCCTTTTCATAGGATAATAAGAGACAATTTGTTATGTTTGCTTATCCCTGTACAATTTATAGTCATGTGGAGAAAAAAAAAGGCCACAAATTCTTCAGCATTTCTCTAATTATGATGTGTGCCTTTGTCCCCTGTCCTTTGTATCTGGGAAACTTGTGTGCTTAATTTGTAACCAAAACAATTCAGGAGATGTTTCATGGCTTCCCAAACTAGGTTATAAAAGTTAATGCAGCTCTGTTCTTCTGCTTGGATTGCTTGCACCTGGAGCCCTGAGCCATCATCTAGAAAGTGAATTTCTCTGAGGCTGCCATGCTGTGAGGAGGCTCAGGCCACATGGAGTGGGCACTTATAAGTGTTTTAGTGAACAGCCTCAACTGAATTCCAGCTGAGATCCAGAATTAACTGCAAGCCTTGTGAATAAGCCAAAATGGCAATTATCTGGGAATTAGCTAGAGCAAACCAGAGCACCTGCATGTAGCCTGAGCTTCCTCATAGCATGGTGGCCTCAGGAAAGACGAATTTTGTACATGGAGTGTCAGGACTCCAAAGGACTATTCCAGCAAACAAGGTAGAGTATTTAGGTAATTACAGTCCCAGCCACCAGCTGATTATAGCCACAGAGAGACCCCAATCAAGAACTTCCCTCTGAGCCTTTTCATAATTAATTCCTAACCCACAGAATATATAGCCTAATAAAATGGATGTTTATGCCAGTAAATGGTTTGTTATTCAGTAATAGCAACTGTAATAATCTCACACTCGTTCTAAAAATAAATGTGATAAACACTTAGATATTTTTAATTCCATTTTATAGTTGATAAAGTGAGGGTCACATAGTTTAAGCAGCTTTTCATAGGTCACACATCAAAGATATACACATGGATTAGAAGCCAGATCATTTGTTGTATTTATATGTTCATATTACATTGTATCTTATTGTTTCTCTATGGAATAGATGCACAAGTGTTTTAAAACAGCATTCTTTTGTTCAGTAAATATGCCAAACACGGCGATAGGTATTGATAATACAGAAATGATAGGAATTGATTTTTCTCTATAAGATATTTATAGTCTAGAAGGAAGACAGAAATTTAATGCTATGAATGTAACACGTTCTAATAGATTTTATAATGTCGGTTTGCATGAAGGATGAAATAATTATGGGAATAGCATAGAGATTAGATAAAAAGACCAAGATGTGTATCAGCAGGTGAGGGGAGGTGGTAACTGGAGGCACAGAAAACAGTAACAAAATAATAGCCATAAGAGCATAATTAAAATATCTGAATTAGTCTATTGGAAGGATGTGGCAAGAAGTTAGAATCTTATAGGTTGAGTTGTGTGTGATTCAATAGCTGGATGATGGTGCTTAGTATAAGTTTCCACATTTGGGAAAGAATATGAGCAAGCAAAGTAAGGAATAGTCACTTAAAGCGAAAAATATTCAATTAAGTTTACAGAAAGAAACAGAAAAAAAAGAAAAAGAAAAGGAGGGAATGGGCTGTACATTTATTAAGCACCCAATCATATGACAGATAGAAAAAGAAAAAAAAATACTCCAAAAGAAGTGAAAAAAAACACAAAACTCCATCACTCATTTTTTCTCATTTCTTCATGTCTATTTACTTCACTCTTAAATGTAGGTAGAGAGAAAGGGGGAAGAAATCATATTCATACTGTATGAAGATTATCTGGGAGGGCCCTAAATCTAATGACAAGTGCCCTTGTAAGAAATAAGTCAGTCAGAGAAGGACAGATATTATATGTTTTCAGTCATATGTGGATCTTGAGAAACTGAACAGAAGACAATGGGGGAAGTAAAGGGGGGTAAATAGATACAAACAGAGAGGGAGGGAGGCAAACCACAAGAGACTTTTAAATACAGAAAACAAACTAATGGATAGATGGGGGGATGGGGGAAAGGGAAATGAATGATGGGCATTGAGGAGGGCACTTGTTAGAATGAGCACTGGGTGTTATATGTAAGCCAATTTGACAATAAATTATATTCATTAAAAAAGTGAAGCAGAGGGAGATTACAGAGAGAAGAGAATACTTCTCTGCTTCTCCACTTCTCTAAGGCACCCTCTCTTCCCTTTCTGTCACATCTAACATGATAACGTGAATGACCAAAGCTTCAGGAAGAAAAGGGCCAGAGATTTGAGTTGTAGGCACTTTTCTTCTTTAGGCTCCTTAACAAAACACTCCCTGAAGGCAAGGCGTTTAACAGCTCTGCCACATTTCTGAAGTTAAAGAGGAAAAACTACATGGGCAAAAATTTAGTGTCTGAAGCAAGATGATTGTGGACATTTCTTGTTATATTAGGAATACACTTTGAATTCACTATGTAAGCCATTTACTTCTTGGAATTCTATATTCTCCATTGGAAATAGAAGGTAATTCAGAACCCCTGTGCTTGAATGTTCTTCGTGTGTAATAGGGTAGATTCGCCTTACACTGACCCAGCAATGCTTTCTAACAGCATCCTCTAGGTGTACTTATTTGGGAAGAAGAGTTGGATGTTATTTCCCCCACCCAGCATCCAGTACCTTTTCCTGTGCAAGCCTCGTACTCCTGATTTCACGGACATACTTCTCAGCTGTGTGACTTCCCTTGGCCAATGGGATGACAGATGGGACATCCCACTTTCCAGAGAAGTTTTAAGGGCTAATTTGTGATTCCATTTCCCTTCTACTACAGCCCAATATTGTCCCGGATACAGGCTGCTTCTTGGGACTCCATTCTAGCGTGAAGAGGAACAGGGTTCCTGACTGAACTCTGGCTGAACAGGGTTGCAGCCAAACCATAGTTGACATTTAACCTGGCTCAGAGATCAAGCATGTGCCGTCTGCCATTGCTATTCTGTGTATGTTTTCTTATACAACATAATTTAGCTTACTTGGTTGGTACAGAATTCCTATCGCTAAGAAATCAAAGATATTTAACGGAGGGTTAAGAAATCAAAGAAATCAAAGAAATCTATTAGTATTAACAATCTACAGTAAACATGCAGACAGCACAAAATATGACCCATAAAAGTAACATTATTTTAATATTAAACAAATTTATCATTCTCCGTCCATCTCTGAACAGATCTTTATTGGTTTTGAGGAGATGATATAATTGAAGGCTCAATATCTCCTTCTTGTTTTCACTCACTCTTAGTGAGACTTGATGCATTGGAAGGATGATGACTGAATATCCTGGTTACAAGACTTTCAAACATATGGTGCTGGAGTCATTTTATCAGAAATATCTCAGACAACTAGAGAACTGAGGGAGGATTTATTTTTCAGTGGTGTCTATACTTTGATATAGCAAGCTTTGCCCGAGAGATAGCTCTTCCCTGGGGTGAGACAGTAGGAGATAGAGCCTGGAACGGATGGATGGTCAGGAGTCATGAGGAACATAGAGTGGCTTGTGTCTATGACCATGTTCTTCTTTTCCTGATTAAGAACAGTCGGTCAAGACACCATAAAAATTACCTGGAAGATAAAAATCAAAAGAACAAACATTCTCTAAATGGTCTGCTTGGATGGAACATCACTTAATCACTTATCTTTTCTCCTTCATTTTTTATTTTTCTTTTATATTTAGGATTGATGAAATTGGGAAGGGAGCTAACAATTGCTGACTTTCTTTATTTAAGCACAGGATAGAAGTTAAGGTTATGGGCTATGGAGATGTGCTGTTTACATTTAGATCTAAACTCCACCGCTAAATAGTTAAGCACCACTTGGATATTTGTTTACCGCTGTACAGAGCAATGTCTTCATATGTCAGATAGGGATAACACTGTATTTTGGAGGATTTTAATAAAAGCTAGTATTAAATGAGTCAATATTCAGGAAGTGCTTAGAATAGTTCCTGATATACAGTAAACTTATATATGTGTTAGATATTCATTTTTTATTAAAATCTCTTAAAAAGCCCATGAGTTAGGTGGTGGTATGCAGTTTTACAACTGAAAAAACTGAAGCACAGAATGTTTAACCAATTTTATGAAGGTCATTCAGTTAGCAAATTGTTAATTACACAGCATAAATGTGTCTATCTTACAACATAAATGTCCATGTTCGATGAGATGGGCGGTGGGTGGCTTACTTAAATGAAAGGGAGAGTGGAGCATTGATTAGAGGTGTGATGAACTGTTCTAAAATGAATTGTGGGAAAACAAATGTTTAAAATGCTGATTCAAATAAAAAATAAAGAAATTGGGGAAAAGATCAGTGATCCAGGCAAAAAAACAATCTTTTTCCGTTTAGTCCTCCAATCCTTTGTTTGTTTGTTTGTTTGTTTTAACCAAAAGTGAGGGGTGCATAAGGAATCACTCAAAAGTTCATTATGTTGTGCTCCCAATCTGGAATCTTCCACTAACTTTATCAGAGCTACCACCCTTTAGGGACCACTGATTTTCAAGTCAGATCTAGCATGTCTGGGCTCTTTTTGCACTGGTCCATAACGCTCATGAGAACTCTGTTTAATTTTTTAATTTCTTGCATATTCATTGTAAGGAGATTTAGGAAGTGCAGCTTCTTCAGGTGACCAGGTATCTTCAGGGATGATCCAGACTGAACCTGTGAAACCTGCCCAACTTGTACACCTGGGCAATAAAGAAAAATATCAGAACAACTCTGATGCTTTGAAAATAAGATTATTATCATTGCAGGGAATTCTGACTCCTAATTGGTTAGGGTATACAACTGAAATGAAGGGACAGTTTAGATAAACATTCCATGTTTTACATTAACCCGCAGTGTCTTATACTTGTAGGGGAACCATATTTTGGGGAGGTTTCATTGTAAAAACCCACAGCTGGTACCTCTTCCCTGTTAGCTAGCAATTTGTTTCCTGAGATGCAAAAAGGACTTGAGACATTCATTCTTTTTTTTGTTCACATTCATTATTTTAGATGTTGGATTTGTGTTAAGCTTGCAGTGTTGCAAATAGGTTATTTCTAGCACAGTCTTCTATACAATTAAGTACTCAGTAGGTGAAATTTTATTAATGGAAGTAGCTTCAAGGAAAGATTGTGTTTGTTGCATCTCAATGTCCTCTCACTCTGGAACTGCACCCAGCATTTATTCTGACAGCTATCTTACAATTTTCACACTTGGGTTCTTGACAGTATTAAGGATTTTATTCATGTTCATACTGAGGGATGGCTACATCTCAGCATTTTATAATTATTTGACTTTACCTCCTGTGTCCTGGGGTCATTTGTGTTGTGTTCTCCTAGTCTGCTCAGGAATATTGCAAATCCAGTGTACTTCATGCCATTGACCCTCAGAATCTAAGCAGCTGAGAGATAACTAAAATCCCAGCTGCCAGTAGGAAAGGGCAAATAAGAGGCGGGGCATGTTAGAACAGTCTGAGAGCAGAGGAGGGTTTTTCCTCTTCTGGTCTGTGGAATGACAGGGGTCATTCAGCAAAATAGAATTATGCTGCGGTTTCTTACTCTTCAACAAAGGTTAATAAATGTGCCTTCTCTGTCTCTGAAAAAAAAGTGGTTAATTAGATAACAATAATGAAACTCTTTAGTGACTTGGAGAAATTCTCAATGCATGTGAATGGCATATCAGGAGGGGTTTTTCTTGTCTACAACTTTGAAGAGTAGTCATAACCATTGAGATGTGTTTTCTATATCTTGTCATAAATGTAATCTTTGAAATTGTGGGCCTAATGACAGTTATTGTGGAATACTGAATGAAATAGTAGCTCTGTGTGTCTGATATAAAGGAAAAATCTTTCCATTTAGAATATTTAATGTATATGGTGGGGAATTCCTTCCTGAGGCTGTAAATGCATACTGCATAAAATGTAAAACTTCTGGGTGACTAAAAAGGAGCCCATTAAAATAAAGACAGGTAACAAACTGGGAGGAAGTATAATCTAAAATGATAAAGGATTAATACCTTTATTTTTAAAAATTCTCTTTACAAATCGGTAAGAAGGCCCCCAAAATGTTACAGGTAAAATAGCTTAGAATGTAAATCTACAAAATTTGAAAAAGAAATAGAAGCCAAACATGATATGAAAAATATATTCACACATACTAGTAATAAAAAAAAATGCAAAGAAAAACAATAATCGAATGTAGTTTTTCCCATCTTTCCACTTGACAAAGTTTAAAATGGCCAATAACAAATATCTTTGTGCTCGTTTGCAATACACTGCAAAATTTTGTCATTAGGTGCCAAAACTTAAAAAAAAATTAAGTTCTTGATCCAAAATTCTATATTTGAAATGTATTCTAAGAGGAAATGAGATAAATTGACTAAAATATATGAAAGAGCATGTATATTAAAACATTTTTTATTATATTAGTAGCCTTTAATACAGGTTTAAATAAATTATGCTGCTATAAAAAAGTAGCAGGTAGCCACTAAATAGAGATAGATAATAAGTAAGCAGGCAGACAGAAGGCTGGAGAAAATTCATGTTAAACTGCACTATACACATTCACAAGCACACACATGTATACAAACACACATATACTAACTTGTCTGTAAACAAGATATATGTTATGTGAAATCAGAAGAGAAAAAAGGTTGTGGCAGTCAGCAAATAAAATTTAAGTAAACATTAATATCCGAATCCAAACTCAGGAGGAAGGCAAGGTACACATTATTGATTATGATTTCAAGAGTTGCAAGCAAGATTCAGAAAATCTCTTTTGTATCATCCCTTGAATCAAATCTAGCATCAAATTCTATAATTTCTAAAATGACCAGAACCTGTGAGAAGGTGGCCTATAATGTAATCTTACATTTAGTAGTTAATCTTACCAAATGGATGAAGGAAGCTATCGATGAATATATACTACATGCGTTTTTATATATGAGGTCTGTGCTGACCTATGCCAAATTGCAGAGTAGTTATCGCTGGCTTTTCCAGTTATAAACCTTTATTCTTACTTCAGTCATATTTTATACCTTTGAAAAACTATCCTCAAGAAAAGCTCTGAAACCCCTTAGCAGGAAAATATAAATTGTAACCTGATTCAAGAGTATTTGTATTTCATCTTTAGAATTATCTACAACAACATTTTCAGATTTAGGGAGCCTGGGGAGAGGCATTAAGAAATCTCCCTTTCTGCCAAAACACACTGGGTTAGTGGTTTCCTCCTCCATCTCTGTTTCCTGAGGGGCCCTGGCATGCAGTGATATCTAGGGAGGTGGCCAGACTGCTTAGAGGCCTTGAGCAAAGAGTCAGTTTCAAATTATCCTATCAGTCTGGGGACAATAAGAGAGAATTCAGCTTGCCTTCCAAGTCCAGAATGACCGTGGAAACAGGAGAGAGGATTCTTTGGTAAAACTGAATTCACTTCTCTTTCTGACTTTCAGATTTGCTGGCATCTGCTCGGACTTCAGCTGTGGCTCAGATGCCCTGTAGTCTGTTCACTCGGTTTAAGTTTTGAGTGAAACAGTAATGCCAGCTCAGATCTGTGAAGATCTTATGTTTCTCTGCTCTTCTAAATTATTTGCATATGTTAATTCATAAATCCTTACAACAACCTTATGAGGCTGGAATCATTACTTCATATTCATTTTACAGATTAAAAAAAAAAAACTGAGGAAGAGAGAGGAAAATGTTCCTTTGGTTTTGTGGCTTTTTTTTTTTTAAGAGAGAAAGAGAGAGAGTAGGGGAAGGGCAGAGAGAGAGGGAGAGAGAGAGAATCCCAAACAAGCTCCTCACTGTCGGCATAGAGTCCGATGTGGGGCTTGAACTCAAGAACCATGAGATCGTGACCTGAGCCAAAGTCAAGAGTCAGACGAGTAACTGACTGCGCCACCCAGGTGCCTGGCTTTGTGGCTTTTTATGTAAAAAACAGAATTTCAGTCCAAGCAGTTTAATGCCAAGAATCTGTATTCTTGAACGAATTTTATGGTGTCACATATTATAGTAATACTACTTAAATATTATGCTACTTGTCTTTTAGACTCACAACTGCTAAGATCCCATAGCCTTATTTGTTTTTTATGTGTAGTGTGTATTTCTTTTGACTTAATCTTCATGAGAAAGTTTAATAATGAATAAATTAAATAAAATATTTAGAAGGCAGAAAGAGAGGGGCACCTGGGTGGCTCAGTGGTTAAACATCTGACTTTGCCTTAGGTCATGATCTCGCGGTTTGTGGGTTTGAGACCCGCGTCGGGCTCTGTGCTGACAGCTCAGAGCCTGGAGCCTGCTTAGATTCTGTGTCTCCCTCTCTCTCTGCCCCTCCCCGCTCACTCTCTCTCTCTCTCTCTCTCTCTCTCTCTCAAAAATAAATAAACACTTAAAAATTTTTAAAAAAAAGAAGGCAGAGAGAGAAATAAAAACTGCTATCTTGCACCCCATCACATTCCTCTGATGTAAACATTAATAAACATCTGCTGTTATGCTTATGTATCATCTTTCAGTTCATACATGCATTGATTCATTTAAAAATCGTTTGAATTATCTGAAGGAACATAACTGTGTTTTTGTTTTTAAAAAATGGAATCATAATGTACATATTACTTTGCCACTTATATTTTTTCACTGAGATACACACATACATGTGTCTGCGTATATGTATATACACGCACACATACATATATATAGTGGATATCTCCACTGTCAGGGAATGTATCTTACTATTTCTGTATTTATTATATCATAAGCTAATGAGTGTCTCCTTCTAGATCACCCTGTCTTCACATTTCAACTCTTTAATTATGTTTTCGCTAATCTTCTTCATTCTTAATTTCCTACTCATTATGTGTTGATTAAGTCTTCATTAACAAACATTTCCTAAACCCTTTCCATGTGCTGGGTACTGTTTTAGGTGCTTAAAGTAGAGGTATTTAGATTTGTGCCTGCCATCTTGGAACTTAACATTCCTACTGTTGTCAGGTAATATTTCCACTTGATCTTTCAGAACATTAATTTAGATTTTAGCAGTTCCATTCTATTTTTTATTTAATCTTTTCATGTAAAAACTCATGTTTTTCTTTATTTTAAAGACTGGAAAACTTTTTGCACTGTAATTTCATGTCACTGGGAGTTTCTATTATTAACTAATTAATAATTAATTAAGTTTGCTGTGTTTTCCATTGTTACAATTCTGTTGGGGTCATTGATTTTATATTTTCAGCTGGATCTTCCTCTTTCAGGTTGGTGGCCCTCCTTCAATGAGCTGATATGTATTATTATTTTTTTTTTAATTACACTTCGTGTTTTTTCATTAGGTGTACAATAGGATCACTTGGGTAATGGCAGACCAGTACTAGTGGATGCTGTGGTGATATCTGCCTGAGTTCAAACTAGCTGGTAAAGTATCACCCAGCAGTTGAGATATAGAGAGAAGTTCACTAACATTGTTAGGACTTCAGGGTAGAATATATAGCCTTCTCCTCTAATATCATTTTCCCAGCTCTTGCCTAATGCCTGGAGGATAGATCTCTTCACTTGTCCTCTCCTCCAGAGATCTCTTTGAAATCATGACCTTGAAGGTTGTTTACTCCAGGCTTTGTGAATGTGTACAATTATTCTTTTAACATAGAGAGACAGGGTGCCGCAATAATATTTCAGGGACATAAGTTCACTCTTATAATTCTGCTTGTTGCATCTTTCTTATCTGTAGAAAAGAAACATAAAAGCAAATGATCAGAGTTAGTGAAATATTCCAATATCACAGTGATCTGAAATATATGATTTGATTGGTATTACTAATTTTCATCTAATATGTCCACTGATTATGGTTTAGTATTTTTCCCCTGTTGTATATATATGTAAGTCTTTACTTTAAAAATTTATAAAAAAGCATCAGAGAACAAAGTCAGTCTTACTAGCTGATACCCAGAGGCCACATCTTTAATAACATAATTTGTGAAAGCGCATCTCTGCATATCTGTGAGAGCAGCCTTGCATGTGTACTGCTTAGGGGGGAAACACCAACTGATACTTCATTGTATTCTTTTCACATTAGCACAGATCACAGCTGGCAGAAAGGTATTGGCTTTTTAGATATTTTTTTGAGGTCCTTACACCAGTTAGATAATAAAATGGGCAGATATTAAAGTATCAGGTTGGGTTATAGGAACTGAAAGCAAAATGTCATTTCATGATGAATGAGAAAATTCAGCTGAAACTTTCTTCCTTTAGGGGCTTGTTCTAGTAAGAACAGAGCACAACTAAATGGTGTTTCTTGCTCAAAGGAATATTTTCCTATATGGTAGACAGCATCATTCTACTCGCTTGTGTTGCTTGTATTTTCAAAAACCATTGTATTTTACATTGCCTAAATATTAAAACAAAACATGCTACAATTTGCTCTAAACTTTGAGACCAACATTCCCTGTTTTCTGTTATTATTTATATTTTTTATTTTAGCGAGCTGAAATCTTTATGCTCTTTACTAAAGAGAGAGTATACATAGAATAAGAGTTTTATAGTTGCATAATTCATGACACCAATTTTGAATAAATGTGATTAATTTTATATATGCATACGAAATAAATTCTACATCCCAGTTTGAGTTTCTTCTGTCTTCCATACTAGCATATATATTAGTTTATGGTTTTAAGGGCTAGAAAGAAACAATAGGACTTTTAAAAATTAAATATGTAGGGGTACGTGGGTGGCTCATTTGGTTAAGCGTCCAACTCTTGATATCGGTTCAGGTCATGATCTCAAGGTTTGCGGTATCGAGCCCTGTATTGGGCTCTGAGTTGACAGCACAGAGACTGCTTGAGACTCACTCGCGCTCTCTCTCCCTCTCTCTCTGTCCCTCCCTGCTTGTGCTCCCTCTCTCTCTCTTTCTCAAAATAAACATTTAAGAATAAAAATTAAATATGTGAACTAAGCAAGGTAAATTAGATAATGAGATCTCATGCCAAAGACTATTAATACTTTGTTTCAAACCTGAATGCCTATGCAAATCAGGAGAGGGACTATAGGAAATATACCAAATATTTGATTCATTCACCTTGTATGCATGTGGAGAAACTTGTTTTATATGCATTTTTCAATTGATGGTAATTTTACCATTTGCAATTGATGGTAATTACAGGCTTGGTGTGTAGTTCTTTTCTTATATGCTATATTGCAAACAATCAGTTGTAACTGCTGGGTTTTAAAATTTCCTGTGAAATATTTATGTAAAAGTAATACATTATTAAAAATTACAAATTAATTTTCTATTTGCACTTATATGTTTATTTTTTATATATTTATATTTTTTATTTGACTGATGATGTGAATTGAATGGTTATGAAAATATGCTCCTTCACCTTCAGAGAGTCTGATGAGTTACACATTTGCACACACAAGCACACACACACACACATAATCGTAACAAATAAAGCAAAATATATGAAAAATAATATCGATCTCTAAATTCACTCTGCTTCCTATTGTTTATCCACACACCTTTGAGCTCTTTGGTTCATCTACCAAATGGAAAATTATTTACTTCCTATACATGCTGTAAAAAAAAAAACTATTTCACGGACCATAAAATACATTTGCAACAAATGTTTTTCACACCCTCCTGAGAAGCTACCTGTCTTTAAACATGGTAATTGAGTTACACTCAACTGACCTAATTTTATTGGGGCAGATGAGTATGATCATACTGGCCTAAAGCTACAAATGAACCACAAATCTTTCCTAACATTTTAACTTTTGATTTAAAAACTGTGTTCTATCAGTTCTATTAGTTTTCCTTCATTTTGGAAACCACACAATCATTTGAGTTTATGACTGTAACTGTTCCCAGCTGTGTTGTAGGAATGCATTAAATGAGAATGCGAAATATAAAAACAAATCTCATCTCATTCAGTGCTATCAAATAAACCAATACTTAAATGAAACCATATCACTGTTGAGGGTACGGAAAACAAAGATTTTCAATGTGAAGAGATTCAATGTAAATCTGGACTAACATAATTTCACTTATTTCACTTATAATGTGGTAGATTACAGTAGACAATGCATCATGTATTCTTGTTAAGGACCCCCAGGTTTTACCTAATTATGCAGTAGGTATGAACAGTGTTGAGATTTTATAGAGATATATAGTATGTAACATGATGTGATATAACAACATAATATGATATGATATAATATAGGTAAATGACTAAATCCGATGGAGAAATAAATGAGGTAAAATTTTTTGAGATAGCATATGGAAAAGGCTAATCTGTTGCCACTCGGCTATTTGGAATAACCAATTCTCTACAGAAACCCAAGTGTAAGTCTTAAATGTTTTAATGTTTGAAGGATCAATTAAGAATTGTGTAACTCTAGTGATTGAAATGAATAGAAAAAAACATTTTGGAGTCTAGTTAAATAGGTAAAACATGGACTTGACATAAAGGCTTACATTTAAAGTTATATATAAGAGAAAGCCTATATTTCATGTAGTACTTCAATGTTCAGTTTAATTTGATATGCCTAAATTGTGAATCCCATATTTTCACCCATTATATTACATGGATAACAAAAGATACAGTTCTGTTAGAAATCAGCTTGACAAAAGTAGTAAGAAAGCATTGCTTTCCTAGTATACATTTTCCATATACCTAATGCAATTTAAAACTCTAATTTTAAGTGTGTAAGTAAAAAATTGTTCTCATTTACCTAGTCATTGATATTAGCGTAATCATCAATGCAAAAAATGTAACTGAGTTAACTCTTGTGTATAGTGTGTGTGTGTGTGTGTGTGTGTGTGTGTGTGTGTGTTTAGGAAAAAAAAAAAGGAAGAAAGAGGGAATTAGCTCTGAAGAGAGAAGAAATTAGTTCTAGAAAAAGGTACCTCAAATTCTTATAACAAACACAAAATAGATATTTTATTCTCTACAATAAAATTGCTGAAAAAATTGAAACTCATTTATCCAAGGAGTCAGTCAGTCAACATTTATTGAGCCTCTACTAAATACCAAGTAATATTCTTGGTATTAATAACACAATTGTGAAAATGGCAGGTAAGGTCTCTTATTTTTATTGAGCATGTATTTAAATAAGTGAAGGCCGACAAAAACCTACACATTAAAACAAGGTGATCTAATAGTGCTTCCATGATCGTAAAAAAGAAACTCTTTACCAAGGCAAATATAAAAATTTTCTGCGTTTCAAAATACAATTTGCATGTATTTGGTTTTCTGCATTACATTTGGATGCATCCATAGGTACTAAATTTGTATAGTGGGGTAATCAGTTGGTACACATTTAGTGACTTCTGTTAATTTACCCTTACTGATAATGTATATAATGAGCTGTGCCTTCTCAACCTAGTCCAAACCTTTACTCCTTTTTTCTTCCTTATATATTCCTAGAAATCTGTGGTGTCTGTGTGATAATTTCCAAGGTAGTATGTATGTCTCTGATATAAATAACTGCTGTGTTTAAACCTTCAATACATTATTTTATGTTTCTTGATAACATCAGTTTTATTTTATTTTTTTAAAGTTTTTATTTAAATTCCAGCTAACATACATGGTAACGTAGTACACTTAGTACAATATAGTTTTAAATTTGCATGATGGCAATGGTACAAACATTTAAATTATGCAATTACCCCTTAGCTTGTTTAATTTATGTATTTATGTAACTGTACATATGCATGCTCATCTAAGTCAAAACTTTGACCTTTTTTTTTTTCTTGTTGGCAAACCTATCCTCCTTTTATTGAGCTTTCCTTTACATGTTTTGTCCTTTAATCTGACTGGCAGTGTTACAAAGCATGCTGAACTTTGACTTAGAAACCTAGATCCTGGAACCAATGAAAACATTTGTACTGGTGGCATTTTCCTTTATTCTAACAAATCTATAATAAAAGCATATGTTTTACAAATTGACAACTAATATGTGTTCTGGTAATATTAACATATCTAGCTAAATAAGGTATCTAATTAAACATCTATTACCCTTCTTTATATTAGTGATGCATAAAATACTAATTGGTCCTTAGTGATCTAACCAAGGGACCCTTATATTGGGTGGCTTAGGAATGAAACCAGCTCCTATGCTGTTCTTTACCGAAGCTGAATTTTCAACACAGCTGCCCCCAGGGATTCTACTTGATATACTTCACTATCATTTCGATCAGTACATGTTAAAAACCAATTTCATGATGTAACCCAATTCTTTTTGCCTCTTAACATCTTTGGGTATAGATTACCACCAATCTCCCTTATTCCCAAATTTGGAAATGTGGAATCACAGGAACGATCTTTCACGGTACATCCATTACACAGAAGCGTACACTGTGGCTCCGAGAGTGATTTGCCCAAATCCAATCAGGTATCCAAAGTAACAAATCCCGATGGTCCAACTCTTTAGTTCTTTCTGCTTGACTCATTTACCTCCTTCATCCACCACATGCATGTGTTAAATCATAAAGGTTTTTCCTTGCAGTTTTTGCTTTTGTTCATCCTGCATAAAACCATTTTTATGATGGCGGCCTGATTGTTAAATGTTCAATGTGTCAGCTTGTCTCATGCTTCTCATAGTTCTATTTAAATACACACCATAATGAACATTTGCCATGTTTTGCCTCCCCTTTATCTAAATACACTTCCTAGTTTGGAGTAGTTTTCAACCATATGAGTGACTGTGGGTGGTGAAATCCACATCCCCATCCAGAACTTAAACATACTAACCTAAACTTTACTAATGTCTCTGAAAACTAGGACAGAGAGGTAAGTGACCTAGGTTCAGCCAAAGACTTTGAAGTTAAGGGTAGTGGTCAGACTTTTTCCCTAGCAATAGAGTGGGTTAACTATCCTGAAATCATACCACTTCACTCTAGAATAGGTGCTTTTTGCCAGACTGCATCACCTGTCTCTAGCTGTAGTTGAAAATTTTATGCTCAGCCACCCACAATATCTATCATCTTCAAGCTTAAAACTCACAGTATGTATATAAAATATTTGGCCAGTGGTGTATATCACAGAACAAAGTAAGTATAATAAACACAGATGAGATAAAAGCCAAACTACTTTATTGGAAACTGAGCTAACAAAGCAGTGGCAGTGCTTAATGTTTATAATAAATCCTTGATTCTGAGCATGGCCTGAGGCTTTAAATACTCTGTCTCTGTCTAACTCCTGAGCCTCATCTCGTATCTCCCTCTACTTTCAGACCAGTGTCCTTGTCACACTTACAGTCCTGCAGCCTCACACATAGGGCCTCTTAATTTTTCCTACAACATGTCAAGCTTATTCCAATTTCATATGTTTGTTATTGCATGAATATATGTATGTACTTTCCCCTGGCAAGCTACCAGCTCTACTAGATGGGTATAATGTAATTTGCCTCTGTGCATACTGAAATGATACTGTTTTCCCCATACCCATAAATACTATTTTGGCAGGCTAAAGAATAAATGTTGCAATGACAAATCTGATGCAATTGTAATTTATTATTTTTATTCATAAATAACCTTTCTGTCTGAATATTTGTATAATATTCTCTTTATTCTAAGGGTTAAAATATTTAAGGAGGAAATATTTTGGAGGTGCCTGGGTGTCTCAGTCAGTCAAGTGTCTGGCTCTTGATATCGGCTCAGGTCATGATCTCATGGTTTGTGAGATCAAGCCCATTGCCAGGCTCTGTGCTGACAGCACGGAGCCTGCTTGGGATTTTCTCTCTCCCTCTCTCTGCCCTTCTCTCTCTCTCTCTCTCTCTCTCTCTCTCTCTCTCTCTCTCTGAAAATACATAAATAAACTTTAAAAAAAGGAGGAAATATTTTGGGGATACACCTTTATTTTGAAAAAATTGCTTAGCATACAGGGAAGTCTTGGGAAAAGAGTACAAGGTACAATTGTGTCTTTCCTTCTTTCCATTTTCTAGACACTCTGTCATTTGAATAGTTGATCTCCTGGATCTATCTCAAGTAAATTTTACTTCACTTTAACCATTTTTACTCCCTTTTTTCAAGCTTTAATTATAATTTTTATAGTATTTATCTTGTGAATCATGATATATATTTTTAAATTTTATTTTTAACGTGTATCTTCCTAGTTTTTTATATTACCCACTTCAAAACCGCTCAGTTTCAAATTCTCACTTAAAAGTGACTTTTTAAAAGTCTTCTTATATTTATTATATCTGTTTAAATTGGATCTGTTAGGGTTTATTATGTTCTATCATGACTTTAAATTAATTCTATCAAAAATGCTCAGTGTAAATTCATTTTTTATTTTCTCCCCAAATGTACAGGAGCAGACCAATGACTATTGTTAGTATAGTGTATTTTTTCAGGTACTCAGCCAGAGATGACTGGCAGGCAAGTAGCAAAAGGAGAGGTCTCTTTCATAGTAATTTGGTATCTGAAAGGTGGAACCTCTATTTTAATAGTGAAAGAGGGAATTCTGAGCTCAGAGTTGTTGCACTTTGAGAGCACATAGACCACTTCTTTCTATTTGAGGAGAACAGTTGATATCAGGAGTTTGAAGACAGTCTGCATTAGAAGACAGATGTGGTGGGAAAACATTCAAGAATAATTAAAATTCTCCTAGACATTGGGGCGCCTGGGTGGCTCAGTCGGTTGAGCGACTGACTTCGGCTCAGGTCATGATCTCATAGTTCATGAGTTCAAGCCCAGCATCCGGCTCTGTGCGGCCAGCCTAGAGCCTGGAGCCTGCTTCAGATTCTGTCTCCGTCTCTCTCTGCCTCTCCCCCGCTCATTCTCTAAATAAATAAATAAATAAATAATTAAATAAATAAATAAATAAGTAAATAAGTAAATAAATAAATAAACTCCCCCCCCCCCCCCAGGCATACTAAAGAAATTTTCTAAACTCAGTGTAATTTACTGGCCCATTCAGAGAACACAAGAAATATCTCATTTCATGCATACAGTAGACCCCTTTCTGCTGGCTTCGTGAGTTTATCACCACTGTGTCAAGCCCCATTACACAGTGATACATGGCAGCTGCCTTCCCTTGTGCTCTTAATTTGCACTTATCAGGAGGTAGGCTTTCTTTACCATGTCAAATATGGCCTTCAAATATGGTCTTTGTTGAATAGTTGAGTTGTCATTAAAGGACCTGGGGAATAGTGATAATCTTCAGTATGTTATTAAGCTTTTATCTTTCAAAAAACAACTGTAAGAAATATTTTACAAAGCACACCCTTATTTTTGGAACTAAACCTACCAAGAACTTGTATATTTTGCTCCTTTACAATATCAGAGATAAATAAATAGACAAATAAATAATCTCTCTTTTCCTTTCTATTAGAGTAGATTGTCAAACACACTCCAATCTAGACCCTCTAAATCTGGAACTATAGTGTTTGGGGGAATAATTTGTATTTTTGAAAGCTATATAGGTAATTACTGATAGGCTCATGAACCACTGATGACAGTTAACAGTCTCCCAAGTTGATTTCCTGCCTGATGATTGGAAATGGTCTTCCTCTGCTCAAAGCAGCTCAAAGTCTAAGAGTTCAGAGTTCCTTCCTCTTCCATCAGTAATGGTGCCTCAAGTATCAGCTACAAGATTCACCTATTCACCTGATATTTATACTTAAAGTTTTAAGAAATATTAAAAATCTCTCTGAAGTTTTGAGAGTGTCATTTGTACTGTTCCTGCTTCCACTATAGTTGAAATATAAAATCAAGTTGAATGTGATATAAAAATCAATTTGTAGGGAGAGTGGGATTCAAATAAATACATATGGATAACTTAAATTGAGAGAAAAACAGAGATACATAGATACGGGTGTATAGAGAGACATTGTTCATAATTAGAAAAGACTTAGAGTCACTAATGAAAAAACTGTTTTCCAGTAGAGAGATTGCTTGACATAGAAGAAAATGTGTTAATTAAACTCAGAGCAAACAATACACTATCAAATTATTAAATAGCCTTAAAAGTCATGAGATTAAAATCATTTTTAAAAGTGGAAAGAAATTATAATGATTTTTTTAAATTTTCCAAACCAAAAAGTAGCTTAATAAATTGCTTAATGAAATTTAAGAATTTCTTAATGAATTTCTGCTTTTTTTCCTCAAAAGCTAAAATGAAATTCTAAAGTATTTTTAAAAGGTATGACAGAAATGGAAAATCTTCACTTGATACCATATCCTTAAAACAGATGATGTCTTAAGGCAAATGCTTTTTCAAATGCTGTTTCAGTTGTTTGTACCTTGATATTTAGAGAAATGATCACATTTAAGAGATTTGACATAATGGAAATAATAAATACAGTTTTTATTTTAAGATGCTTTGGAAAATAAATAGTTAAGCATTTGTAAACTTTCTCAAAAGAGAAAAAAAGCAAAAAAAAAAAGGGGGGGACGCAAAAATCTTGGAAAACACACAAAGCTGCCTTGAGTATGCCTTAGCCAGTCTTAGCTTCCTGTAGAGGCACCTTGGAAGTGAATAAAAGCCACCACATTTCCTTTGATTTTTTCATACCTTCTTCCATCTTCCCTGTTCTGCTTTTTGTTGGTTCACATGCTTTTGGTTTTGTGGTCACTCTTTTAAGTTTCAGAATTTGACTCTTCTGCTCTTTTCCATTGGATCTTTCCCCCAGATTTAGAATTACCCTTTTCAACTCTTATCCCAAATATGACTACTAATTTTATGTACTTTTAATAATATTGAGAGGAAACCTATGCAGCTTAGGACTTGGCCCTTGTCCCAGTAGACAGGAGATGCAGCTCAAATTATCAGAACCTAGACACTTTGGGCAATCTGTACAGCTTGTTCTATTGATACTTCTTAACAGAACTGTATAGTTTTGATGAATCCCCTCCACCTGGGTGTTAGATAGGAGAGTACAACTTGACTCAAATTCCTGACAGATGTGGATCAATTGGTTAAAAGTAAAGCATCAAATTCCCCAGAGTTCAAATGGGAGATGTTAAACTATTTGCATTAGAGGTCTCAAAAACAAATCAATGACACTTCTTCAATCAATACTTAGCCTATGTCTTTGAAAAGACAGGAGGCTGATCAGAGAGAGTGAGCGAGAATTCCTTTGAAGAGAATTGTCAGAATGATTTATGCATCATTATGCCTCTGTGGGAAAGGTAGGTGAGGTGCTTCAAGGGAGTATTTGAGAAGTGCAGAATAACATCTTAATCCCAGAACAGTTATTGCTGATCTTTAAAATAGCTTAATTACACTTGCATTGCTACAAAAGTGAAATGAGTAAGAACATTCTTGAAAGAAATTGTTCTAGGTCTCCTAGACTTAAACAGAATAAAGACCCCAGTTTTCAGTCTTACCTGGAAAAGCCAAAAAAGTGAGTGTGGCTAAAAGTGTTTGTGATAGCAGAGAAGGGTTAAAGACAGAATAGGAGCACCCTGGGCTTCTAAAAACGGGGCAAGAGGTGAGTGAAGGTAGAAACGCTAGAACCACTTTCAAATACTATTTCAGAGTGAGGCACCCATTGAGATAGAGAGACCCCAGCAGTTGAACCCATTGTATGATGAACTATAAGAACTGGAAGAGCCAGGGGCACCTGGATGACTCAGCTGGTTGTGTCTGACTTCAGCCCAGGTTATGATCTCTTGGTTTGTGGGTTTGAACCCCACATCAGGCTCTGTGCTGACAGCTTGGAGCCTGGAGCCTGCTTCGGATTCTGTTTGTCTGTCTCTCTGCTCTTCCCTCACTCCATTCTGACACCTGTCTCCTTACTTCCTCCTCTTTCATCAGTCCAAGTGTAGAGGAATTTGTAACAGCATGATGAGCAGAGGAGTAAAGTACAAAACAAGATGAAAATAGGAAAAGGGAAGACTGTATCCGATTTCTCTATTGCAAATGTTCCTGACATCTGAGCCGTATAGAGGGGAGAGGAAGAAAATTTAAATTGGAAAATGAACTTGAAATTTGGGTTCAGGTCACTGGGATTAAAATACATAATGAAGGAAGTGTTCTAATGCCCAGTTCTGCCTGGAAAACTATAGTATTTGCCTTCAATATCATCCAGATGTGGAAAGGAATATTTCACAATGCAGTCTTAAAGGCAGTAATTAAAAAGAATAAGTGAATTGTGCATATAACTGAAGGAGGCCCATCCATTTGATAACCTATTTACACTTGATCTTTTTAACTCAGGTAGTTTTAGTAACCTCAAGAAATCTCATGGGTAGATCAAAATTCTAGTATCAAGAAATAAAATCAGCTGGAAAAAAATCTACAAATTGATAGAGAATGTTCAAAATTTAAGAGAATATAGGACCTTAAAAAATACTGTGTAACTCCTAGTAACAAAAAAAGTAGTGCTTCTCAAAGTGTGATGTATGATATACCTGGACAGAATCATAGACATAGAGGGGGAGTGAAAGTTAAAGGTGTAAATATCTGTATCACATTCCAGATTTATTTAATCAGAATCTCTGTGTGCTGAGCCCAGGTATTTCACAATGTGTTTATATGGTACTTATCCAACAAAAATTTGAGACTCTTCTAGACAAAAGAATAAAGAGAAAAGGTAGCATAAAGAGAACAAAATCAGTTTGAGACTCATAAAAGACAAATACTATTTTGTTGAATTATCTTTAACCAGGTACTTCTTTTCAAGATCTTTGATTTATATACTTTATGGAAAACATTGTCAAAATAATTTCACACTAAAAGGGTACAGAATGGAAAATGTTCAGGATATCTGGAATGTCTTCCTTTGCTCTGTTTTCAGCTTGAAGTTTTAGTTCTATCTAATCACTAAAACTGTAGTTGGCTTATTAATCTACTATCCTTAATCACAGTGAATGTTAATAATTTAATTACCAACTAAAAGATTAAAATTTAGCTTGGCTATTTGAGAGACTGTAAGATGTTGAGATTACACTATTTGGTAATTTTGGCTTTACATAATTGAGTATTTTCTATCATTTTTGAAATTACTACTCTAAAATATTTTATAGATTTTCCTTGTGTTATGAGTTGAATTATGTCCCCCCAATATATATATATATATATATATATATATATATATATATATATCAATATCTATCTATCTATCTATCTATCTATCTATCTATCTATCTTGAAGTCCTACCCCTAAGGACCTCATAATGTGACCTTATTTGGAAATCGGGTTAATTAGTTGTAATTAATTGAGATGAATTTATCTTAAGAATGGGCCCTATATGACTCCTGTACTTATAAGAAAAGAAAACACAGGAACAGAGACACAAAGAGAAAAATGTGGCCATATGAGAATGGAGTCAGAGATTAGAATGATTCATCTACAAAACAAAGAATGCCAAGGATTACCAGCAAAAACCAGAAGCTAGCTGAGGAAGGGGTAGGCTTTTGTCCTATTGGTTTGAGAGAGAGCATGACCCTGCTGACACTTTGATTCTGAACTTCTAGCCTCCAAGACTGTGAGACAATACGTTTCTGTTGTTTTAAGCCCCCCACTTTGTGGTGCTTTATTATAGCAGCTCTAGAAAATGAATATAGGTTGTACAGTACAAATAGTAATAAACAAATAAAATAAGGGCAATATTACCAAAAAAGGAAAATTTACAAATTCTTTTTCATAAAAGGAAAATGTGTTTTCAATATTTTAACTCATAAGTGTTTGACTATTATAGACATGTTGAGACAATGAGTAACAGAGCTCCTTACATTTTGACAATTTGTGTAAACTTATTAAATGTAACTTTGAACTTCTCTGCAAGTAAGCTCAATATGTCAATATTAGGGAAATAATATAAGATTTTTGTAACATTTGAAAGAATATTTACAGATACATTGGTGAAGGTAATAGAAGCTATCTTAGAGATTGGAATGGCTTACCTGACAGAAATATGTGTGATATATGAACATGTGAACATGTGTTTCTCTAAGTTACTCAGGCATTGGGTATTTTTATTTCATTTGTTCACATTTTTAAATTATCTTCTTGAGAAAGGGCTTAACTCATATCTTTACTACAATTCCATTAATATAATTGTAAAAAATGTACAAAGCAGTATGCATCCATAACAGTCCTAAGTAGGGTAATATTTGGTGTTCATGAGGGCACCATAGTTTTAACGAAATAACTAAATAAATGAATTCATATTCAACACAGCTGAATACAGACAAACTTTTAAGATTTTTAAAATGTATCTTAGTGTATGTTTCATATGACTTATGAAACAAAACAATCTCTACTATCTATAACCACACATATTATGGTAAAATTAATGAATCCGGCAAAGAGAAAACTATAACATCTAAGAAGAAAAGAGGCATCTAGATTCATGAGGACAGATATCAGAAATTATAATATTTTAATTTCTGAGACACAAATGATGTTAAACACATAGATCAATGAAACAGAATAGAAAGTCCAGAAATAAACCCACAATTATATGGTCAACTAATCTTCAAAAAGGAAGCAAGAATATGCAATGAGAAAAAGACAGTCTCCAACAAAACTTGTCAGCTACATGTGAAAGAATGAAACTGGACCACTTTCTTTCACCATCCACAAAGTAAACTCAAAATGAATTAAAGATGTAAATGTGAGAATTGAAACCCTAAAAATCCTGAAGAAAGCACAGGCAGTAATTTCTCTGACATCAGCTATAACATCTTTCTAGATATGTCTCCTGAGGCAAGGGACACAAAAGCAAAAATAAACTATTGGGACTACATCAAAATAAAGAGCTTCTGCACAGCAAAGGAAACAACCAAAAACAAAAAACAAAAAAAAAAAAACTAAACTAAACTAAAAGGCAACCTTCTGAATGGGAGAAGATATTTGCAAATGCGTATCTGATATAGGGTTAGTATCCAAAATATATAAAGAACTGATACAACTCAACACCCAAAAAACAATAATCCAGTTAAAATTGGCAGAAGACATGAACAGACATTTCTCCAAAGAAGATATACAGATGGCCAACAGACACATGAAAAGATGCCTAACATCACTCATCATCAGGGAAATGCAAATCAAAACCACAACGAGATACCACCTCACACCTGCCAGAATGACTAAAATCAACAACACAAGAAACAACAAGTATTGGCAAGAATGTGGAGAAAAAGGAACGCTTTTGCATTCTTGGTGGGAATACAAACTGGTGAAGCCACTGTAGAAGACATTATGGAGGTTTCTTAAACAGTTTAAAATAGAATATCCTATGATCCAGTAATGGCAACTGGGCATTTGACCAAAGAATATGAAAACCCTAATTTTAAGGGATATATGGTACCCTCTGTTCATTGCAGCATTATTTACACTGCCAATATATAGCAGCCTAATTGTCCATCAACAGATGAATGGACAAAGAAGATGTGATATATATCTCTTTATATCTCTATTTATGTGATACACATGCATGCACACGTGTGTGTGTACACATGCACAATGAAATATTATCTAGCCATAAAAAGGAATGGAGGTCTTGGCATATGCAATAATATGGATGGATTTAGAGAGTATTATGCTAAGTGAAACAAGCCAGTCAGAGAAAGACAAATACGATATGATTTCACTCATATATGGGATTTAAGAAACAAAACAAATGAACAAAGGGGATAAAAAGAGGGATACAAACCAAAAAACAGACTCTTAACTATAGAGAACAAACAGATGGTTACCAGAGAAGAGGCAGGTAGAGTGATGAGTGAAATAGGTGAAGGAGATTAAGAGTTACACTTACCTTGATGAGCACTTGGTAATTTATGAAATTGTTGCATCACTATATTGTACACCTGAAACTAATATAACACTGTATGTTAACTACATTGGAATTAAAAATTTTTGAAAATGGTGTTGAAACTTGAATCCTATATCCTAATAAGTTGCCAATTATATGTTAGGACAGTTCAAGATAATTTTAGGCACAGGAAATCCTAATTTATTTTCTCATTGTGTTTTGTGGCATGACTACTCTTTACATTTATAAAAATACTACATCAAAAGAAACAAAAAAAAAATCACAAGAAAGAGAAAGATACGGGTTTCAAGAAAGAGTAGAACTAACTTAAAGGGTAATAAGAAACCATAGAGTGAAGCTACACATTTGACCCAAAAAGCAACTTATCAAATTAGAACACCAATCAGTAGACTTCTAAAGCAAATAAATCTGTATACACACAAAAGGGAATTCCAGTCAAGAAATAAGTGGTGAAGGATTAAGAAAACTTTGACAATAAGGTTTAAAAATACTTAAAAATAGTTACTACAAATTCCAAGAAGTTATCAATAAAAACTGAAAGACCCAAAAATATTGGTGTGATTTTAAAAATCATATAGCTTATAAGAATAAAGTCAACTTGATTTTAATGTTTGAACCATTCTCTCTTAAACATCACAAATTTAGAACCATTATGATTAATAAAATTCAATACACTATTTTATATTTTGTAGCGATAGTTACGAGCTCATAGTAATTGATTAATATTAAAGGCATCTAAAAATTGCAAGGCAATGAGAATATTATGGGCTAAGATCCTATTAAGAAAAGACAATCTCTCTGGTAAGTCCAACATTATAAAACTACTTGCCAGTTCACAAAGAACATGTAGCACATGACTGAGAAGCTGAGAAGACACAGAGAGCAGCAATTGAGAAATCTTTTGGTAATCTCCTAAGACTGGAAAGAGAAGAATTTAGAGTTCTGAGATGGCAAGGTAGCCATGCCTTGAGGAATCAGGATCCCTAAGAGAAATGAGGCATAGAGAATTAAGCCTCCTACACTGGACTACTCCTCTCCTTGAGTCACTTGCACATACGTAAATGCTTCAGGGTGAAAGGATAAAAAGGATGCAGACAGCTTAAGGTAAGCACAGCTTCTGGCAGTCTCATGTTTCTAGAGATAAAAATATTTTTCAGGACCTCCCCAGGATGTAGAGCTCTTATCAACATTCCAGACCCTCACCTGGAACAAGTGAAGGGATATCACCTAGGATTAAGAGCAGATAAAGAAAGGCCTGAAAACACAAGCTTGGATTCAGTTTCTGATTTAATTTAAGGCACTCTACATCAAAACCTACTGATAGTCATAAACTAAATAAACTATTTCCAGATGTACATAAGATTATTTAGAGATTTTAAAATTTTGCGAACAAAATATTCGGTGTTTAATGAAAAATCACCATACTTACAAAGAAACAGAATCAGTGGAAACAAAAAAAGAGATTTGCATTGTTATTCACATGTAGATTATAAGAAATATAAACTGCAAACAAAACCTTGTAATTATTATTTTTAGCAAAATAATGATTCCAGAGAACGAGAATTTCAGAGAATTGGGATCCATAAAAAATACAGTGGCAATTCTAGAGCCAGACAATATAATACCTGTAATTAAGAGCTCAGTAGATGAGTTTAACATCAGAAAAAAGAGACTAAGGAGATGAATAGTGTATTGAAAAAATGGGCCGATAGAAAATACCTAATCTGGAACATAGAAAGTGACACAAATGGAAAATACAGAAAATAAAACAACGGACAGGTGATAGTTGAAAGAATTTTAACCTAAGTATAATCAGAGTTCTAAAAGCTGTGGGGAGAATGGGACATTCAACCAGATTCAAGATAAACTAAGAACTCCAATAATGTAAAGAAAACCTACCAGACTTCTTGTTGTGATGACTATATGTGATGGTTTGCATAAATAATACTGAGTTATGTATGTATGTTTATTTTTTTCTGGTGTCATATTTAATGCTACTCTTTCCCTCCTAGAAGTTTCCAAATTGGAAAAGTGCATTTACAGTTAAATTATTAATAGTCATAATAGTCAATCTAATGAAAACATTTTCTAATTAGGGACATTAAAGCTTACTGTTGACTTCTCAAAAGAAACAAAGGGAGCCAAAAGAAAATGGATTGACATCTTTGAAGGTCTGAAAGAAACTGCTAGCCCAGAAAATTAAACCTAGCAAACACATGTTTGAAAAATGAGGACAAAGTAAAGATCTTCTCAGAGAGTCAAAAATTGAGAGAATATGCCACCAACTTGGCTTTTTGTTCAGGAATAAATTAATGAGAGAGAATAGAAAACCCAAAAAAGAATTATGAACATGTGGTTGTAGTTTATGACACAGGTGAAACTACAGTGCAGTGAAGAAAAAAAAAAGTAAAAGGTACTGGATGAATTGAATATTTATTAGAAAAAAAAAGAAATTTGGGGGCGCCTGGGTGGCTCGGTCGGTTGAGTGTCCGACTTTGGCTCAGGTCATGATCTTGCAGTTTGTGAGTTTGAGCCCTGCGTCAGGCTCTGTGCTGACAGCTCAGAGCCTGGAGCCTGCTTCAGATTCTGTCTGTCTGTCTGTCTGTCTCTCTCTCTCTGCCCCTCTCCAACTCATGCTCTACTCTCTGTCTCTCTCTGCCCCTCCTCCACTCATGCTCTGACTCTCTCTCCTTCGGAAATAAATAAATATTAAAAAATTATTTAAAAAAACGAAAAAAAAAGCAATTTTGAATTGTAAAGTTAAAATTGCCAGTTGCTCGCTTTAGAGATCTAAAAACAAAACAGAGAGTGGATTCTGAGGGCTAATGAGGTTCTACTTCTTGACCTAGGAGTGGTTACCCAGGTCTACTCCTTTTGAGAAAATTTAGGAAGCTGTACAATTCTGATGATATACTTTTCTGGCATTAAGTCATGCTTCAAAAATGTTTACTTACAAAAACCAAATGACAAACTAGAAAATATATTTTCAGCATATGTATATTAATACCTGTATTAGTATTCTCAGGCTATCATAAAAAAGTAACACAAACTGGGTGGCTTAGACAGCAAAATTTATTTTCTCACAATTCTGGAGGTTGGAGGCCCAAAACCAAGGTGTTTTCTGAGTTGGTTTCTTCTGAGGCCTCTCCATTTGGCTTGTAGATGTTCATTTTCTCCCTGTATCTTCACATTATTTTACCTCTGTTCATGTCTGTGTCTTTCTTATAACACCAGTCGTGTTGGATTAAGGCCCATCCCAATGACCTCACTTTAACTTAATCACCTCTTTCAAAGACCCTATCTTTGATACAGTCACACTCTGATGGACTGGGGATTAAGAATTCAACATATAAATTTGGTGTGGAGGGGATACAATTCAGTCCATAACAACCTCATTAAATAAAATTAAAATAAGACCATATAAAGGTAATAATTTGATAAGTAATGCTTTTCACAAAATGAAAAAAAAATTATAAATGGCTGAAAACATAATGGTAACTTTAAGTTATAATTTTAAAAGAAAGTATACTTTAATGTGATTATGTTATTCCCCTCATTTTGGTTAAAGTGAGAGAGAGAGAGAAGGAGAAGGAGGAGGAGGATAAAGAAAAGGAGGAGGAGAAGGGAAGAGAAAAGAGTGAGAAAATAATTCATGAGAGTGAAATAATATGGCCATTTTGATAGTTCTTTGAGCATATAAAATGGTACCTTTATTTTAGAGTGTAAATTTACAATATTAGTGTTTATGTGTATCTTCACACTTATGTTTATATGTATAAATATGTACATGTATATTTAAAAGTGAAAATAAACACATAAGATATATATGTACACATAGATATTTGTAAATATGTGTATATACATACATATGTGTATATAGTATAGGATAATACACAGAATTACATAAAAATCTTAAGGTAAATGCTCATTGCTGTACAATGTATATTTTAATGGCATTCTGACTGTTTTTATTTCTGTTTTTATTTGTTTACATCTTTGTATTTGTACCCCAAAATTTTCAATAATTAATTATATGTTATAATAAGAAACAAAAACAATCTTCTAAAACATTTTTTCCTCTTACTTCTTTTGAGATTACTGAAATATAACAAATGATTTTCAGTCATGACAGGGATTTAGTAAATGAATTTACATGCTGGTTGAAGGGAAATATCATGGATTTCTTGAGGGGAAAACACTAAGTGAGTCTATGGGAGCTTCAAAATTTCATTGAGTATATTGCTGGTTTTGATAGCTATGGGTCTGTATTCTTAATTGAAGTACCACCACACAGCTGTGGAGCAAATGAGAAGCAGGCTACCTGGGAAGTTGAGAAGAAAAGCCCCAAGGAATAAAACTCTCAGATGTTAGAGTTGGACCTTTGGGGCAATAAAGGAATCCTAAATCAGCCTCACCAGAGGACCTTGTTAGATGTGAAAAATAATATATCTGTAATCACTTATTGGTGGAAAGCGATGAGTAGAATTAATAGAATAATTGTTTCCAAGGAAAAGGAGATAAACAGCAGATAGGTAAATAGATGTATCTGTATTATAGAGAGAGACATTGTATACAGATACATATATTTTTTAATAGTTATTTTTACCTGAACAATACAGAAATATGTAAACTATGTCTTTTACTACCAGACCCCCAAGTTAACCAATATACATAATTTAGCAGATACATTTCTAATGATCTTTCTAATCTTTATATTTATATGGTAATATAATAACAAAAAAGTTACCATAAGAACTAGCATTCTAGCATTTCCTGTCTGCAAAGCACTGTGAAAAATATTTCGTAATATCGTCCTAACAACTCCTATGATAAATTCTACTGTTTTCTTAATTTTATAGATGAATGAATTAAACCACGGAGAAGTTAAGTAAGTTTCCTTATATCACACAGCTACAAATTGGCTGAACAAGGATTTGAACCCAAACATCTGGCACCAGATCGCTCATTCTTAACCATTAGGAGAGGTGATTAGTAATTTACTTATTCAGTAAACACTGTTGAGCAGTACTATGTTCCAGGCACAGTTTTAGACACATGGGAATATAGCAGTGAGTTCTCTGCCTTCATGGAATTCATGAATTAGTGGGAATTCAATTAGTAAGCAAGACAACTGGGACATATAAAGAAACAAATGGTAAAGGATTAGGGTCAGAGTACACATAAAAATAGGATAGCCATAGAAGAGTTCATTAAGAAAGTGAAATTTTAATGAAGACCTTTAAGAATTGAGGAAGTTAAGCAAGATGTCATGATGGGAAAGATTATTCTAGGCAGTGGGAATAGCAAGTGTATATACCCTGAGGTGGGAAGATGACTTGCCCATCTCTAAGGCAAATTGCACAAGTGAGTAAATTAGCATGATTGGGCTAGACCCAAGTTCTATATTCACTTGGGTAAATCTTTTTCTTAGTCTTTCTAAAGAAACATAGTCATTTGCCAAAGTGGTTGTACACTAAGAATGTGAACATACTTAGACTTTATGGAGATGACCGGGCTCTGCTCTGAATTTACACTAATCTAATGTGCGACAGATGTTCACCTTTCAGAATGGGAGAGCCTATAAAGATCAATTGATAAGTTTAAATTTGACTAGATTTATTCACATATAGCTATGTGAATCTGTGACCCACAAATACTTATTTTGCCAGTTTCTGACCTCTTAGGTAGAATGTACAACCTCCATTCAACCTTTCAAAAAACCACTTCACCCTCATGACCTGGAAGAAGGACCATTAATACAAGAAATGTTAAATGAAACCTTTATATTATCCCCTCCTATCAAAATAGTGTTACATACATGTTCATATAGGAATTCATTTTTACATGATTAGAGAAAAACCTTCAGGCTGCCTCATCATTAAATATGAAAACAGGGGAAATTCTTTTTATATTTAGTAACTGTATCACCTGATATAGTGTTGTTGTTGGTTTTTTTTTTCTTTTTTGGTGGTATATGTATTTCCTTTTTAAAATAATGAGAATTATGTACTGAGAGAAATTGAAAATATACCAAAATATTTAGAATGCAATTAATAGTACTGAGAAGGACATTTATGGGACTATGTGTTTAAACAGAAGAGAGGACAGGTTTCAAGTCCTTAAGTTCCTACCTTAAGAAAACAGAAAAAGAAGAGCAAAATAAACCCAAGGTAGGCAGAATGAAGGAAATAATAAAGTCAGAACTCAATAGAATTGAAACAAGAAAACAGTAGAGAAAATGAACAAAACCAAAAGCTACTTCTATTTATTTATTTATTTATTTATTTATTTATTTATTTATTTATTTATTGAGAGAGGGAGAGAGAGAGCATGCTAACGTGAGTGGGGAGGGGCAGCGAGAGACAGAGAATCCCAAGCAGGCTCTGTGAAATTAGCTTAGAGCCCAACGTTGGGCTTTCAATCTCACGGTTCCTAAGATCATGGCCTGAGCTAAAATCAAGAGTCAGACACTTAATGGACTGAGCCACCCAGGCACCCAAAACCAAAAGCTTCTTCTTTGAAATAACAAATAAAATTAACCAACCCCTAGCTAGGCTACCCAACAGCTCTATATCTCTCTTTGCCTCTCTGTCTCTCTCTATCCATTGATCACACAAATAACTAATATCAGAAATGAAAGGTGATCACCACTACTAACCCCATGGACATTAAAATTAAAATATAAAATGAGAAACTCTATGCCCAGAAATTTGATAATTTAGATGAAATAGGCCAATTCTTTGAAAGATACAATCTACCAAAATTCATGCAATGAGAAATGGATAATATAAATTCACCTACATAGATTAATAAAGAATTCAATCAATAATTACTAATCTTCCAAAAAAAAGAAAATACTAAGAAAAGATGGGTTCACGCGTGAGTTTTGCTAACATTTGAGGAAGAAATGATACCAATTCTCTACATTCTTTTCCAGAAGAGATTTTAACTCATTTGATGAGGCCAGAATTACCATAAAACTAAAATGAGGTAAATTATGAGAATAGAAAATTAAAAACCAATTATTTCTCATGAACATAGATAAAAATTGTCAACAAAATAATTATCAAATCAAATCCAACAATGTATAAAAATAATTATATATTATTATCAAGTGGGATTTATTACAATTATGTAAGTCTGGTTTAACATTTGAAAATCAAACAATAAAATCCACAGTATCAATAGGGTAAACAAGAAAAATTATTTTAAAATATCAGTAGATGCAGAAAAGTATTTGACAAAGTCCAGTACCCCTTCATGAATAAAAACTCTAAGTGCTAGGAATAGAATGGGACTTTCTTGACTTGAAAAAGAACATGTACAAAAACCTTCAGCAATAGAATGCTTCATTGTTAAAAGTTGAATGTTTTCCCTTTAAGACTGGGAATGAGACAAGAATGTTTGTTCTCACCATACTTATTCAAAATGGTGCTGGAAATTCTAACCAGCACAATAGGGCAAGGCAAGAAAAAGTGTAAAAAACATACAAATTGCATAGGATGAAATAAAACTGTTCTCATTTGCAAAAGACATGATAGTCTACATATAAAACCCTGAGTAATATTCAGAGGAACTCCTACAACTAAGTGAATTCAGCAAGGTCTCAGGATACAAGATTAACACAAACAAATCAATCTTATTTCTACATATTAATAATGAATATATGGGTACCAAAATTAAAAAAAAACTTTTACAATGGATACAATGAAAATTAAATGCTTGGATATATCTAACAAAACATGTAGGAACTATATGTTGAAGATTACAAAATCCTCATGAAAGATATCAAAAAAGACCTAAATAAATGGAGTGAAATACCGTGTTCATGGATTAGAAGACTCAATGTTGGTAAACTGTCAGTTCTCTCCAAATTGATCTATAGGCTTAATTCAATTTCTATTAAAATCTTAGCAAGTGTGCCTGGGTGGCTCAGTTGGTTAGGTGTCTGACTTTGGCTCAGGTCATGATCTCATGGTTAGTGGATTCGAGCCCCACGTCGGGCCTGTGCCTGGAGCCTGCTTTGGATTCTGTGTCTCCCTCTCTCTGCCCCTCCCCTACTTGTGCTCTAGCTCTTTCTCTCTTTTAAAATAATAAAATAAACATTAAAAAATTTTTTTTGAAAAGAAAAATTTTAGCAAGTTCTTTGTAGACATTTTAGGTATATTCTAAAAATTATATGGACAAGAACAAGACCTATTATAGATATAACAATTTTGAATAAAAGTAATGAAGTAAGATTAATCACTCTACCAATGTTAAGGTGTACTGGTTACAATAATCATCGAATTTTGGTACCAGAAGAGGGATAGATAGATCATTGAAATAGCTCAATGGAGAAGAATAGAAAACCCAGAAGTAGTTTTGCACAAATATGCCCTACTGATTTTTTACTAAACAAAATTGATGAAACAAGATTGGCGCAACAACAGTCTATCCAATGGAGGAAGAATAGCATTTTCCAAAAATTGCACATGCATAGACTATACCCCCACCCCTTCCAAAAAACCCTCAGACTTTATACTTTATACCAAAATTAACTCAAAGCTGATCATGGAGTTAATCATAAGCATGAAAATATAAAACATTTACAAAAAGTGAAAAAGAAGAAAATTTATGGCTAGGCAAAATGTTCTTAGACTTCCTTAGCCTTAAATGCATGATCTGTATGAATGAAAAATTGATAAATTGCCCTTTTTGAAATTAAAAACTTTTACTCTATGGAAAACCCTATTAAAAAGATGAATAGATAAACTACAGATTTGGAGAAAATGTTTGCAAACCACATTTCTGACAAAGGACTGGTATCTAGAATATATGAAGAACTCCCTAAACTCAATAGAAAAATGTAAAAAAAAAATCAATTAGAAAATGAGCAAAATACATGACTAGACATTTAACTGTAAGGTAAATACGGGAAGTAAATATATTCACTAAATATGTTAAACATCATTAGTCATTAGGGAAAAGTAAATCAAAACCACAGCTAACACTATCTGCCTATCAGATTGGCTAAAATAAAGAATAATAATACCAGATTATGGTGAGGTTACAGAAAAATTGGATCACTTATACACACTACTAGTGGAAATGTAAAATAGTATACCCAGTCTGGAAGATTATAATAGTTTCTTAACCAATTAAACATATAATTACCATGTGTCCTGGTAAATTTAATCCTGGGCATTTGTCCCAAAGACCTGAGAACTTATATTCATACAAAACCTATAACAAATGCTTATAGTAGCTCTGTTTATAATATCCCCCAGATGAAAGCAACCCAAATGTCCTTAGATAAGTGAATGGTAAAACAATCTGTGACAAATCTATACCATGGAATACTACTTGGAAAAAAAAAAAAAAGTATTGATAACACAAAACTTACTTGAATCTCCAGAGAATTGTGGTAAGTAAAAAAAGGCCAATCTGAAAATACAGTATGATTAAATTTATATAACACTCTTGAAATGATTGGATTATAGAGCCATACAACAAAGTTAGTGATTGGTAGGGGTTACAAAGAAGAGGGAGAGAGGTGGATGTGGCTTATAAAAGGGTAGCATAAGTCATCCTTGTGATGAAACTGTTACTTTGAATGTGATGATAGTCATATGATTCTACCTATAAAATAAAGTGGCACAGAACTCAATACACACACACACGTATGCACACACAAATTAAAATTGCTGAAATGCAAACATGGATGGTGGATTGTATCAATGTCAATTTTCTGGTTGTGTTTTCTTACTCTAGCTATGCAAGATGTATTATTCTCTGTATTATGTCTTAGAACTGAATGTGAATTTACAATGATCTCAAGTTAAATACTTGTAAAAGGACTTAAACATTAAAAGGAAAGCTTTTATAATTTAAAACTTTTAATATCTTTAAAAACAAAATGAAGACTACAAAATATTCCAGATTAGAGCATAGATAATTATATATAATTCAACTTTACACAAAGCTTCAATTTATAATATCTTAATTACTAAACTGTTATTTTAAGTTCTATTTTATAATGTCAGTGAAGAAAAAAATTGAAGATAATTTTTGTATGTCTGAATTCTTTTAAATATCTACCAGAAAATGATGAAAATGTGACATTTTGCTCCTAAGAGGGCCATCTATTTGTACCTCAAGCAAATTGCAAACATGTGAAACTCTTCCTAATTGAATTGTTTTATTAGGGTAGTTGTGAAAGTTTAATTCATGCAAGTGACATTTAGTAAAATATGTTTTCCCATTCGTTAGCTTGTTTATCCTTACTCAACGGTGTACTACAACAAATTTACCACAAAGAGTAACTTGAACGGTTGCTTGTTTTTAAGGACATTTTTATTTGTTGTTTTTACATTTATAAATGTCTTAATGCTGGCTCTAGTAATTTTTCATTAGAAAAATGAATCTCTTAGATAACCGATTAGACAAGACAGTCTGTAGTGTCTTTAACTGCTAGCCATATGTAGTTCTGTTTATTTTGCAATCACCTAGCACATAATCATATCCAGCTATATTACCAATGGCAATAAAAATGCACTTAGAATGTACATGCTAAATGCTGCTTCTGTTATCTTCTGGTTTAGAATCAGAAAAGAAACAACCTGAAGTCATTGATATTCATTTCAGTGCACTCAAAAGACATTAATATTTGAGGTGCCTAATAAAGTAAGTATGAATTATAAAGAATTAAGACAAGTTTGTATAAAATAGACTTTCTTCCAAACTCTTATAATTGGGTCTAGTGTGTCAAGAGGAGTATATACCATTGATATACCCAGGTAGAATGACCTGTGAGGACCATGTACAGATCACCAACTTACCAATCCATATTCCGACTTCTTTCCCCTAAATTTCCCTTATTTTGTTGAGAAGGTCAGAACCTCAGGTCACCATTAAGCCTCTGATAGCCATCTTGGAGCTCTGATGTCAAGCTATGAAGGCAGTTTTTCTGGCTTTAGCATTTGCCTATTGGCAGGCTCCCCAGGAAGCTGTGCTGAAGATTATAAATTGCCCTTGGGCTAGTCATACAGTTTATCTTCCAGAAGCCAGGGTTGAATGGCTATTTTTTTTTCTTTCATTCACTTTCTTTTTATTCTTTATTATTTCCCCTAAATTTTATTCTATTTATGTAGAGGTAAATGCAAATCACCATCAATGGCAAAGACCCTTTTTATTGCTATGCTTATACTTACATGATCCAACTTTTAATTTATTTTCATTAATGAATGTGAGCTCTCCCTCAAATCACCCATTCTTCCTTTGAAATACACTTATAAAGAATGAAAATCATAATATTGTCCATGTAATTCATTTGATTTTTCCTAGTTTTTCAAAATACTGTAGTGTATAACTGAGGGAAAATAATTTGTACCAGTATTGTTATTGAATCATGTTTGGAATGTTACTTGGACATAAATGAAATTTCCAGTTCACTCTGTTTACTTCACAAAGACTAAATACACTTGAATTTGTGATAATTTTTTCATAAGAGATGTTGTCTAGGGTTAGGCAAAATCTATTAGTTATCCAAAGTATAAAAAATATATGTTGAAAAATTAACTTGCATGAAAGTGACATACTTTACTAAAATGGGAATATGTGGAATTCAATGTTAATAAGTTTAATCAGTATCTTAAAAATTTTTTTAACATTTGTTTATTTTTGAGAGAAACAGAGACAGAGTGTGAGCGGGAGAGGGGCAGAGAGAAAGGGAGACAGAATCTGGAGTAGGCTCCAGGCTCTGAGCAAGCTGTCAGCACAGAGCCCCACGCGGGGCTCGAACCCACAAACTGAGAGATCATTACCTGAGCCGAAATCAGACACTTAACCAACTGAGCCACCCAGGCACCCCAATCGATAACTTTTAAAGGAGTGTAAAGTTTTATTGGATGAGTTTCCATACACTTAAATCATTTTTGAATTCTAAAACTGTATTTCACATGTTTGAATATGAAAATGGAAGTGCTTTGTAGAAATTTTAATAGCCAATGTAATTTTATTTTAGTTTCTTTAATGTGTTTAACATTTAATACTGTTTTGAACTAGAGATTTTTTTTCATGTTAGTAGCCCCAGACTATTCTTCAGCAAATCTTGTGTACTAGAGCAACTCCTCATTAAACAGAGATGGCTTCTGACCATTTGTCTTCTCTTAAACTGTAACTTTTTACAGGCCTTAGATATGGTGTCATTTTTTTCATTTAGAAGATTTAAGTGTTTTCTTATATATCTAAACAATCACAAACTTACAAAAACAAGAGATAGAGTATAGAAAAATTATTCCTGAGTTATTTGACAACAAGTTATTAACTTAATGCCCATCATCCCTGAATACTTCAGGGTGTATTTTCTACATAAAAAGACATTCCCCTACATAACTGCAGTGGGATCAATATAATAAATAAATTTACATTGATACATTACTATCATCTGAACTTTACAGCCTGTTCCATTTTACCAATTGCCTCTCCATTATTTGTTAATAGAGAAGGTGTCAACTTCAGAATCTTAATTTAGATGTCATACTTCTTTAATCTCCTTCATTCTGGAGCTGTTTCTCAGCCTTTCCTTGACTTTCAGTAGCTTAATACATTTGAAAATTACAGCTTAACTGTGATACTCCCTTACGATTATATGCAGGCTGAACTTTTTGACGAGAATATCACAGATACATGTTGCATGGTCTTCGTTGCATCCTATCAAGTAGCACAAGATTTCCGTTTGTATCATGATTGATGATGTTCACTTTGATTATTGATTAATGTATTGTCTGCCAGACTTCAACACTGAAAACTTATTTTTGCTCCTTTGTAAATGTGATTTAGAGAAAGGCACTTTAAAAATATATAAATATCTTTACTCATTAAACTTTCAACTTATTTATTTATTTACTCTTACATCTGTATTATGGGTGATGGAAAAAAACAAATCCCAGTTTGCCCAGGATTGAAGGGTTTCTCAACATGTAGGGCTTTCAGTACTAAAAGTCAAACTGTATTGGGCATATGTACTTGTCTTTATATTGAAAAATGTTCCTATCTATATGGAGTAAATACATAGAAATGAATGCCTGGGAATGATGATAATTATATGCTTAATATTTTATGAGACTTCCAAATATTTTTCTGAAGTAGCTGTTCCATTTTAAGTTCCTACCAACAATGTATTACATTTTAGCAGCATCACATCTACTACAAAACTTTGTATAGACAGTTCTTTAAAAAAAAAAAAGTTTATTTGTTTATTTTGAGAGAGAGACAGAGAGACAGAGAACGAGTGTGGGAGGGGCAGAAGGAGAGGGAGAGAAAGCATCCCAAGCAGGCTTCATGCTCAGCACACAGAGCCAGACTTGGCTCAAGATCATGACTTGAGCCGATATTGAGCCAGATGCTCAACTGACAGAGCCACCCAAGCACCTCTTAACTTTTTAACCATTTTAATAAATGTGTAATAATGTGAAGTTACGATTTTGATTTGCAGTCCCTTGATGACAAATGATGTTAAACACTTTTTCATGTGTTTATTGGTCAATTTATCTGTCCAAATATTTGTACTTTTTTAATGGACTGTTTGCCCTCTTATAAATGGTTCATAAGATTTCTTGATATATTCTGGCTACAAATATGTCACATATATGTACTGAAACTATTCCCATTTGGTGGCTTGAATTTTTGTTTCCTTAATGGCATCTTTTGAAGATAAAGTGTTCCTATTTTGAGACTCCAATTTCCTAATTTTTCAATTAGGACTTGCAATTCTTGTGTCTTACCTAAGAAATCTTTGCCTATCGAAGGCAATAAAAATGTTCTTTTATGTTTTCTTCAAGAAGTTTTTATAATATTAACTTTTAATTTTAGTCTTTGATATGTTTCAAGTTAATTTTTGTGTGTGTTCATTTTTCTCCTAAATACATAACCAAATGGTTCTAGCATGAGTTTTTGCAAAAACTTTTCTTTTGTCATTGAATTGCCTTAACATCTTTGTCGAAAATCAATTGAAAACTTATGGTTGGGTCTGTTTCTGAATTCTATTCTGTTCCATGTATCTGTTCCATATATCTCCATTCTTTCACCTATATCATACTGTTTGATGATTATACATTTATATTATATTATGCCTTAAAATTCAGTAGTGTAATCAGACCACTGGATACTTGTTTTTCACAACCTCTTTGGCTCTAGTGGGTCATTTATTTCTATAAAATTTTAGAATCACCATTAATTTCTCCAAAAGTATCTGTAGTAATTTTGATAGTTATTGTCTTGAATCCATAAAGTGATTGATTTTCCCAAAATATAATGAGATGCATTCAATTTTAGTGTCCTTTAATTTGAGTTGGCAGTGTTCTGTAGATTTTGGTGTGGAGATACTGCATGGCTTTTGTGAATTTATTCCTAAGTGAATTCATTTCTTCTATAGTGAATGAAACTTTTAAGTTTTATTTTTCAGTTCTCTGCTATTTTAAAAAGTATACACTTCTTACAAGCAAAATATATATATTCTAACTTTTGATATCCCTTTCTATTAATTTTATCATCTGTATCATACTTGGGTCAATTTTTATTATTTGTCTTATTGTAATCAGGAGTCCTATTTTCTGCTTCTTTGCCTACCATAGTTTTTAGTAGGAGGCCTGAGATCATAGATTTTCCTTATGGGTGCTGGATATTTCTGCATGCTATAAATATTCTTGAGTTTGTCCTTGGATGCTATTAATGTCTTCAGAAGCACTGTAAAATGTTAGGTCTTGCTTTTAAGCTTCTCAGTGGGGCCAGTGCATTTACTTCATCTAAGATTGTTTACCCTCCCATCTGAGACAAAACCCGTCTGAGTATTTGAGCCAATGTCTCATGCAGTGCGAGGTTTTCTAATCTGGCTTTTGTGAACAAACATTATTCTTGGTAGTTTGTGAGCTGGGATTGCTTTTCCCTTTAATCCTTTCAGATAACTCTTATTGTTCCATTGTCTGAAAATGTCTTTACTTCATATTCATTCTTGAAAAGTAATGTCATTGAATATGGAATTCTGAATTGGCACATTTATTTCCTTTTTATTTCAGCACTGCAAAGATATTATTTCACTGTCTTTTGACCTCCATGGTATCTGTTAAGAGGTAAGTGATCATTCCCATTATGTTTCATGTTTCTATAGTATATAATTTTTATATGAATTTTTTTTATTGCTCCTCCTTTCCTAAAATCTTTCTGCTTTCGTTCACTCTCCATAGCTCTCACTTGAGGTTCCCTCCAAGATTTTATAACTATTACTTGCTGCAGAATCAGCTTATTGAGAATTTGCATCCCATTGGAGGTACCTCCTTTTGTACTTAGGCAGGGAGATAATAGAGGGCGGGGAGATGACATATTTAAAGTATTTTAAAAAATAAAATAGTAAAAATAAATTAAAAAGACTATCAACCAAGAAATCTATTTCACAAAAACCATCATTCAAAAATGAAAGAATAATTAAGACATTACTAAACAAAAACTAAGAGAATCCAGTGTTTGTATATCTGCCCTATTAGAAATACTAATGGGAGTTTTTCAGGCTGAACTGAAAGGACAATAGATAATGGCTCACAACCGCATGGAGAAATAAAAAGTGGTGAAGATGATGACACATTTAAGTATTAATGTTAAAATGTATATAATCTTGTTTGAAACTCTTCTGCATTCTCATTTAAAAGACAAGTGCATAAAACACTAACTATAAGGCCATATTGATGGGCCATGATGTATAAAGATGCAATTGGTGTGACAATAGTATTACGAAGGAGGGTGGAAGGAAGGGAACTCTACTGGAGGAAAGACTTTGTGTACTAATAAAATTAAGCTGATATTAATTAAATGATGTTGTTTTAAACGTTGGAAGTTAATTGGAATCCCAAGGGCAACTACTAAGAAAAGAATTCCAAAAACAGAGACAGAGAAGAAACAACACAGGAACTAGAATGATATATGAGAAAAAATCTACTTAAAATAAACATCTATGTAAAATCAGAGGTTGCTAGAATTGGTTTTTAAAACCCTGACTCACTGTATCTTATTCAGATTCCAAGAGAGCTGGAGTGGTAATCCTAATATCAGATGAAATATATATTAAGAAAATATTACTAGAGAAAGAAAAGACATTTTGTAATGGCAAATGGTTCAATAAATTAAGAAGATGTAGCAGTTAAAAAAAAGATGTAACTATAATAGCCATATATGAACGTAGTAGCAGACCACAAAACATGAAGCAAAACTGATAATTGAAAAATACATAATTAAACAACATCCCTGTATTGCAAAAGGCGAAAAGATTTTAAATCAATCATCTAAACTTCCACGTTAAGAAAATACAAAAAAAAAAAAAAAAAAAGCCAAGTTATACACTAAGTAAACATAGGAAAGGAAATAATAAAGACTAGAATGGAAGTAAATAAAACAAGGAAGAAAATAGTGGTGGAGAAAATAATCAAAACTAAAGATCTTCAAAAATATTAACAAATTTAACAAATCTTTAGTTAGACTGGCAAAGAAAAAGAAGAGAGAAGACCCAAATTACTAAAATAGAAAATGAAAGACAGAACATTACTCCTGACATTACAGAAATAGAAAGGTCATAAGGGAGTAATGTCAAGAATAGTATATCAATAAATTAGGTAACTTAGATGTGCCAGTTTTTTTTTCTGTGATGTTTGGCAGGAGCAGAATAGCTTTCATTGAAAAGTTTTTTCATCTTGTTAAGCATCCTCTTTTCTTGTCCTTTGGCTAAGAAATAACAGGTTTGTTGTTGTTGTTGTTGCTGTTGTTTGGGTCTGCAGTCAGTTGATATTTCCAGATTGCCTTCTTCAGCTCCAGTGCTGAGATATATGAGATAAAAAGAAACCCCGAGGGAACTCTGTGCCATTTCTTGTGTCCCAATGTCCCTAGCGGGTCTGTCTTCTCTTTACACTTTAGATTTTTTTTTTTCTGCTTTGTATGTAATCCTCAAGATTCCTAGTCAATCATAAATTAAGTATTATAGATGGTTAAATAAGTGATTTGGATTAAGGAGTGTACTTACTGTGATGAGGACTGAGTGTTGTATGGAAGTGTTGAATCATTGAAACTAATATTATGCTGTATGGTAACTAACTGGAGTTTAAATAAAAACTTCAAAAAAGTATTAGAAATATGTCTCTTCCATCTTCCTGGAGGTGTAAGCTTCCCTCAGTTTTAAATGCAATGTTAAAACCACCTGTTTGTTTTTAATATTTCTGATTTATTATTATTAGAAAACTTTACCCATGTCATATTACTATTTAGAAATTCTAAAGACTTTCTGACCTCAAACATATTCATTTTTTGTAAATGATTCATGTGTGATCGACAGAATTGGTTAATGTCACACTTAGGGTATCTCTCTAAATATCTATTAGATACAGTTTGTTAACTGGTTTATTGGAATCCTATATATTTTTATAATTTAAAAAAATTAATTTATATTTTAATCTAATGATTAGAGGGTTATACAGTAAAACCATGGATTGCGGTGGCTTGTTTTGTTAGTGTTCTGAAAGACAAGCAAACATTTCTAATAAATTTTAACTTTATAAACGAGCAATGCCTTGCAATATGAGTTGTACATGATGCCAAACGTCATATGATCACAACTAAGCAGTGGTTCTTCTCTCTCTCCCTCTCTCTCTCTCTCTGCGGGATTGTGGGTGATCGTCCCCCATGCTCAGATGCTCGCTTTCAGGCCACGGTGTTTGGCAGAAATCAGTGATTTTTCAGAACATTGGACAATGCCCACAACTGGTACTAGTGTATTTTTTGTCACTTCAAAACACCTATGAACAGTCCTTTGCTTTTCCATACAAGAGTAAGCTTAGGAATGCTTTGCTTCATTCTAGGTCAGGCTGCCTGCAGATAGAGACCCTTTCCTCTGCTGTCTTATTGCCAGTTACGTTAAATACGGTATATGGCAAGAATTTATTAATACTGTACCATAGTCAACATTTGTGTGAGCTCATACAATGGCCCCCATGGAGAAAAAGATTCCATTGAGCCAATAGATAGCAGTGACTCAGTTAGTGATAGTGAAAGTCTTCCTACATAATAACCCTCCTCTCTCTTGTCTCTGTCTCACAAGCCATGAAGGTTTTCAAAGGTGAGTGCAGGTTAACTTGTTTATTTTTCTTTGTATTTAGTATTTTCTTTATTATTTTGTATTACAGTATTGTAATCATTTTTATATGAATATTTTTGGATTGTGGAATGAATCAGCTGAGTTTCCATCATTTCTTATGGGGAAATTTGCTTTGATATATGAGTGCTTTGGATTACAAGCATGTTTCTGGAAGGGATTATGCTCGCAAACCAAGGTTTTCTGTATTACAATGTCACTATCAGATTCTAGGTCAATTTGCTTCTCCTTAGTATTCGGTTCTTAATTTTTCTTTATAGATTTCAAGTTTTGTTGTTAGGCTAATACAACACCTTAGTTTTTATCTTTAGTTTTGAACATTGTTCCTTTTATAGTGGTATACTATACCTTGGTATTACTCTCATTAGTACTTGTACATGAGTATCTGTTTCTTCTGATAGCAATATTTCTTTTACAAATTTCTTTAATATTTATCTGTTATATATTTACCCATTTTTTATTCTTGGAGTTTCAAGCCACTTAATATTAGTGTTTCCTTGCATTTTTTTTCATTTTATTTGATTTTGTGTATTTTAGGTGAATTTAATCCATGTTAAATCGACGTATTTAAACTAATTTGCACTATGCTTGTTGTGTTTTCTATTTGCCATAAATTGTCTTATACTTTCTCATTTATGACCTTCCTTTCTTGTCACAGTGTGTTTTTTCATTTGGTAGATTAACTTTCTTTGTAATGGTTAACTTAACATTCTAACACTGTATATCACTTATAAGGTAATTAAAGTTATTAAGCATATCTGTCTTCCTCACAAACAAGACAATTACCTTGGTATGCTTAAACTACTCATTGAAATATTTCCCATATTCCTTGTTACTGCCTGTAGTTTTCTCTGTAGCTATTAGTTAAACACAAAATAATTTTACATAGTCTCTATTTTTTATAGGAAATTCTGATTTGTGTACATTAACATGCATATTTTATTTTACAAATTTATTTTTCAGATTCCATTTTGACAGCCCAAGCACCATTTTATTCTGAAGCCTAGCTAAGGTGTTTTGTCGCATATGAAGTGACACAGGGTTTGTCCAACTAAACAGTGAACATCTAGACTCTACTAGGTTTAGATCTGCAACTTTTATTCTGTAAATGGTATAAAACACCACCACCCACGCCACCTCTCCAAACATACGTCCTAATCGACTTCTGCTTTTGTCTCCTCATCTGTTTCTCTTGTTTTTCAGTTCAGCTTTATGTGTTTATCATGTTTACAATATTTTTTTTCTCTGTTGCTGGCCTGTTATTGATGGAATTTCTTTTGAAATCATACCACCATCAAGGGGAATTTTAACTTTATTCTGCCATTTTCCTTTTAACGAGTGCTTCATCGGTTACCTGGTGATATTGTTAAAAGTTAGCGGATCTGAGTGGAGCCTAGGATTGTGCACTTCTAGCAAGCTCTCAGGTTTTGCCCCTGCAGCTGGTCGAAGGACCACACTTTGAGTAATAAAGCTTTATTTATTTCCACTGTTTTCTTGCAGAGATGAGATTGACAATTACAATATTCTTCTTACTTTGATCATGTTTGACCAAGAGCTCAATATAAGCTCTTTGTTCTTTGGGACTAGTCAAGTTTGCCCCTGCCTTGGAATTAGCCTTTTTAGGAAAGAGAGTAGGCTTTCAATCATTTAAAAATTAATTTTGAGACATTTGATGACAGGTGCACTTCCATCTCTGTTCTCTTACGTTTAAAACAAATAACTTGTCTAAATGACAAAATGTGTCAGTTTACTACTTGTAACCGATCTATACAAATTATCTCGGAAAATTAACTGGAAATTGGGATTTGTGGATAAAATATAGTAGTAGTTCATGACCAGCACATGCTCTATAAGAAAGCATTTCTTTATTTTTCAGTTACTGACTTGACAGATATCTTTAATGTCAGTCAGGGAAATAGAATTGTTCTATCTGTTTCTGTAGATTTACAACAAAAATTTGTGTACAAAAGCATAACGAATTCTAAGGTTTGTGAAACTTTGAATAATACATTTTTGCTAAGTCTCTGTAGTAATGTGATCATGAAACCAATGCCTGACATTCATATAAAACCCTTAAAAACACATTTATGTTTCAAAGCAAAAGTCACCCTTGTCATCCTTGGCATTCAGATTTTCTCAGTTTGTGGACATTTGCTGATATTTTACCCATTCCTCAAATAACCCAAGGCTGTTCTGCCTTTTTAGCTGTCTTATTTATATGGTAGTGTCATAACAATAAAGTTCTTATTAAAGCAACTGATTTTAATTGCGCAATGAATACTAAAAGAATGGAATCGGTAAAGTTGTGACTGCTTACATTTCATGCACATGGTAGTCTGGTGGAAAAAAATTGCTGCCAGGTGGCTAGTAAATGATGAGTTTACATCATAAGTTTCTGACAGAGACCAAAATATATTAATTCATGAGTAAGAGTAAGGATTTTTAGCAGATTCTCTTTTCTTATTAGGAAAAGTCCAATTTTTCCTAAGGAGTAATATTTTACATAATCAAATGGCCTTGAGGAATTCCACCAATGTCATTTATAGGTACAAACAAGCCTTCCTCTAGCATTAGTCATACAGTGACATTGAAAACTCTTTGGCTTATATAAACATATTCATTGTATTCATTAAAGTAAAATTCCATTCCCTTTTGCTTTCAGTTCCATATGTCTCTAGTCCACTACCAAGTCAGTGATGCAGCACAAGAATCTTGCCCCAAACACACATTTGCTTATTTTGGATCCTTTCTTGCACTGTGTCATAGAACAGCTGGTCAAGGATAGCTACCTTCTGTGGCTGTAATCCTAGTGCTTGGGGATAGTTCCTTCTATTTTAATGTGAAAAAAGAAATACTGTTTTCTTTTAGACTGCTAGAATAATCTTATATCATTAAATTGTTACTATAAAATAATTAGGGAGATTATGAGAATTAGAAAACATCACTAGACCAGAGTGTTGAATAGATAATGTCATGACAACATTGAAAATGGGCTTGCTTTCTCTGCTCAGAATTAATATTTGTCAGCTATCATTTCAAAATGCCAAGTTGAAAATTCCACTGACTATTTTTTTCAAATAATTAGGATTATTTAATTATAAGTAATATATATGCTGTTGATTCAGAAATAATGCATTAGAATTTCAGTATTTGTCCATAAGAAAAATATTGACAGATTGGAAGTGAGGAGTAAAATAAAGACAGAAATGTTATTTGTGAATAGCTGGGCCTATTTAAATATTTAATAGAGTCTATTTTAGAATTTTTGTATTGTGTTTCTTAGCTAAATATAATTGCTATTTGCATAATTTGCTGGAGGCAATTTTGAGTTTGTTGTGTAGGGACCAAAATAAATATTTCTAGTACTATTTTGGAAGCTAATTTCTTTGACTCCCACACCCCTCTTGCCTAATTACAGGGTATTTTATTTACATTAAAACTACGATTTTCTAAAAGCCAGCTATAACGTGAAAATTTTAGAGGTGCAAAAAACAAAATTAAATCAGGTAACGTTAGCCTAAAATCAATAACATTTAGATTATATGCCAAACAAAATTTGTATTTTCTTTTCAAAGCTTTGATATTTCAAAATATATACCATTTTAGTATTCTATTTACTGTTTACAGGACTACAACAACAGATCACTGCTGCAGTTTATGTAAAATAGGCCAACTGAAATGATGGTTACCAGCCTTTTAAACTACAGGGCATTGAAAAATGCCTGGGGTTTTGTCTTTTAATAATATTTGTGAAAACTGGGCTGTTTTGAAGAGAGATACATAATCCTTCTCTATGCTTGGCACAGCTTGCCAAACCGAATCTAACGAAAAGAGAAAAGAAAGAGGAAGAGATAGTGAAAGGACCACATAAGCCAAAATTCTGTAAAACTCTGTGTGATGCCTCTGGAATAAATCTAGTACAGGAAACCTATGTTCAAGCACCCTGCAGAAATAGCCCTTGTTGATTTATGACCATATAGTATACACATAAAAATAACTGAAATACTGTTATAGGACACAGATAAATAAGAGTAGAGATTGTTGCACACCAGTATTTCTTGGGAAGAAACATGATTAGAGCACTGAAAACAATCCAGCATGTTGAACTATAAAAAATTAAAGTTGAATCAAAAGCATCAGAGTAGGCAGCATCACAAACTCATTCTTTTTGTTTGAAGGCTTAAGTTTGGGCAACTTTGGTGAAAATTCTTGAATTAGAGAGTTCTAAAAGTGTGTTTCTGGGTACAGTATGTCAAACAATATTTTTAATATCAACCGACTTTTCATAGAAGTTATGCAGGCAAAAGTATTTGTTTCAGTGAAGAACGATTTCCCCCCCAGGCATAAGAAGTGAAAATCAGAAATGTAATCATTAAATCTCCAAATTCAGGGGCTCCTTATTCTCTTTTCATTTAGCTACATTGGAAGAAAAAAAGAACGAAAATAATTTGAAAAAGTGAAAAGAGAAAAAGATAACAGAGGAAGGCATAAAACGTAGTAGTTCTCCCCCCTATAGAAATGGGAAAGTGGACTCAAAGCCACCAGAAGAGGGCGTAACCTCACCTGAAGCAATCAGTCTCAGAAAAATGAGTTATAATAGATTTCTAATAATATATATCCAATATATATTCCAATTTTGGAAACATTTTGTAGATTTATCTGCTTAAATAGATGTTTTAATGATATTTACACTAAAGTGAACACAATTACTTTTCATATCTTCCTTTTCACTGTAGACCTCTGTTCTTCAATATGGTAACCACTAGCTATATATTGCTTTTGAGTACTTTAAACGTAGCTGGTTTGAATTGATATGTGTAATTGTAAAGGGCCCCATATTAAAGAGTTAGGATAAAAAATGTAAAATATCTTATTAGCAATTTATATTGATTACATTGTAAAATTATAATATTTTCAACATATTGGTTTAAATAGAATATATTAAAATTATTTTTACCTGTTTCTTTAACTCCTATAATGTAGTTAATAGAAAATTTAAAATTATACACATGGCTAACATTTGTGGTACCAGTTATATTTGTATTGGACAGCTCTGGCGTTCTGACCAAGATCATCACGTATGAAAGTGGGATCCATACCCAAAATCTGATAGAATTCAGTTCCTTTATAGAGACATGATATAATCATGCATGTACACTTACCTCTCAGGGACAGGGATACTTCCTTTTTTCATACCAATCAAAATTTTAATAGATAATTATTATTTACTTTATCAGTATGAAAAAGGCATTGTTAAGCAGTTGGGATCGTAGGTGACAAAAGAAAGACACAGACCTTCCAGTCATGATGTGTGTATTTTAGAGGAAGAGACAGAAAGTAAACAACATGAATTACAGAAATCAGCTCTCAGGTGTTATGGAGAAGCACAGTTTCTGCTTTGGATATGAAGGGGACCTAACCTAGTCAATATGTCTCTCCTGTTCCCAGGTACACCACTCTGAATATAAAAGATACTAATTTTTTAATGGAAATAAGGAAAGTGGTTATGTTATTTTTAATATTATCAGAAAATTGTGTGTTTAGCCATTAAGTTACATTTTAAAAATTATTTAATGTTCATTTATTTTGAGAGAAAAAGAGAGCAAGGGAGGGGCAGAGAGAGAGGGAGAGAGAGTGAGAGAAAGAATCCCAACCAAGTAGGCTCCACGCTGTCAGCACAGAGCCCAACACGGGACTCAAACTCATGACCTGAGAGATCATGACCTGAGCCGAAATCAAAAGTCGATGCTTAATGGTCTGAGCCACCCAGGTACCGCGGGGTAACTTACCCAGTAAGTTACATTTTTGTGTTAATATATCACATTTCAGGAAGTTTAAAATTTTAAAAACTGTATCTCAACGAAACTGTATATAGTCAAGGCTTAATATAATTTGATTTTATCTTTGAATAGTGGCCATACAATCTAGAAAATAAATGGTATCATTTTATTTCTTTGTAGATGAGGCACTTTCATTATGCCTTTTAGGCTATGCTAAAGTTGAACTTTTTTCAGGTAAAAATCAGAGACATTTTGTCTAGGGAAGTGTATCACAGATTCATTTGCTGAGATTGATAGAACTGCTGTATTAATGTACTACATTCATTTCAATTTTGCAAAGCACATTGAAGTATGCATTGCTAGTGAGGGGCAACACATTGGAAATATCATGTATTGTGATTTATGTCAATAAACCGTTTCCCATGTCTGTTACTGTGTGTTTTCACATGTTGTCTACTGGCTTATGTTTCTGAACGTTGTAACCATCTTGCCCCTATCCAACTAATGTAGTCTCTACTCTTCAGAAACCCTTAAGGCTTATATCTATATAGATTTTCTTATAGGTGTGCTTCTACCATACATTATACTTTTATATTTGTTTACTTTTTCTTACTATACCCTAATATGCATGAAATGGCAGTTTATGAGCTTAATAGATCAATGTCTTAATATATATCATTATTGCATAGAAACAGTGGTTTTCAGTACATGTTTATTGCATAAGTGACTAAAGATTCATTTAAAAATAATGAAAATTTAGTTTTTAGCAGGCATTTTTCTAGGCATTTAATATAAAAGTAAAAAGAGAAGCAAAAATATAAAATCTCAGTGATGTAAAAAGGTTTATATAGTCCGTGTATGTGAAAGCGTTAATAAATATAGATATCATAGAGGAATTTAATACATAATATATATTCATATTGAAACTTCCAGGAAAACAAGGAGCTAAATGTTCTCTTGCATAATAGGCTTATTCTTTGTCTTGTAGAGAAGAGAAAATATTTAATAACTTTATTGATCTTGGTTATGGCAAATAACTTTTAAAACATACTGTTGGACAGGACTGTTGTTAAAGGTATGTGCATAAACTAGAACTTTATTTGATGCTGAAATAATGTTATTCTGGATATGTCTGTAAGTGTTTTTATAGAACGTGATAGAAATAATCCTTAAAAAGTCAATGAAACAACCAAAAATCTATTGAAAGAATTTGCTGCTTGTAATTTATTAAGTGGGCTCTAGTTTTCAGGTACTAAAATGAAATAAATTACTCCATTTGTCTTAGAGTAAGAGAACTCAGCAATTATTAAGGAATAAAAACATGAATTGATAAGTTGGAGACGTTTAGCGGGACTTGTAACTCAATATTTTTGCTATATTTATTAATAGTAAGGAAAGCATGTGAAGAGACTGAGAGTGAAAGTTTAGACTCAGATGAGCCAAGAAATAAACATAAAACAGTGAAAATTAAAAAAGGTAAAAGTTTGCAAAAAGTATTCTTTGTTAGTGGAAAGTTACCCTTTTTCCAGCTTTTCATTTTCTTGACTTTTATTAAAGCACACCTTTCTAGTTTTATTTCTGTTCTGCTCCAATGTACTTATTTAAGGAATATATAATGAGTAGCTAGTTCAGTAAGTAATATGGGCACTTGAGATGTGTCAGACACATGATAAAATATCATATCATTTAATAGTCAACCATATATTATAAGTATAGATACCCCTGTCCCTTATATAGGTTGGGATGCTGAATTCCAGAGAGATTAAATACCTTGCGTATGGTCACATGATAGTGGTAGAAATGAGAGTGAGAAAAAGATCATTTTACCCCAAAACTCTCATTCTCAGATGTTATACATAGATTATAACTTGTTTCAGGCATTGAACTAGAAGCTGGGTCTATAATGTCTTTATCTGTTTGTTTATTTTTTGCCTCCCTTCATCCAAAGGTAAATTCTTGATTCCCAATGCTTAAAATAATGACTGGCAATGTGGACAGTGTGAAATAATAATAATAATAATAATAATAATAATAATAATAATAATAAAAAAAGAAAGATGTGAGGGCTGAAAGGAAAGAAGGAGGAGGAAGGGGGAAAAGGATAGGAAGGAGAGAAAAAAGGAGAAAAGGAAAGAAGGAAGGAAGGAAAGGTTCTGAATGTGTCTGCGTGTTCCCCTCCTCTCTCACACTTGTTCCACTCACTACACCTCACTAAGTATCACAGGCCTGGCAAGGGACAACCTAATTATTTTGTTTGTTTTATTTTGTATGCTTGTGAGATGTACGGTTTGAGCACTTTGAAATTTTTATCTGACCATTTTATTCTCTCACTTAAAAGCGAACTCTCATTGCCTAGAAGATATAATCCTAGCTTTAACAGTGACTTGTAGACAAATCGCTTTACAATTTGGTTCTAATTATCTCATTCCTCTCAGCCCACATTAGTGGTTTCAGTTAAGTTTGAGATTCTGAACTCTCATAGCTGACTATTACAAAATGATGACACACACTGTGACATTTATACGATATTCCTTTGCTTTGAATGCCATTTTCTGGCCTTTCTTCCTGAAAAGCTTCCGCTCACCCTTCAATATCACCTTCCTTGGAAACCTCATAGCAGAATGCTGCACACTCAGCTCTCTGGTCTGGAGACCCTGACCCAGCAGCCCATCCTTATATTTTTATATCCTTTAACACATTGTATGGTCGTAATTGTTTACATGTATGAGATGAAAAGTCTAAAATGTTGAGGATCATGTCTTCTTCATCTTTAAAAATGCCATAGCTGAGTGTTTGACACATGGAGTGGGTTCAATATATTTTTGTCAATTATATGAATAAATTGTCTACTGGATTTCAAAATGGGCACAATAGGATGAAATGTAAAAGCCTTGCTAGGGTTATACTTAACAAATCATTGTTCATCATGAAACCCAAATGACAGAGAAAAAGAGGCCTGTCTTTTTTTCAAAACAGAAAAACTTACTGTAATGAATATTAAATCAGACTATCAGTATTATTCAACAAAGCCCTATTGCAATAAATTTTGTGTTCTAACACTGTCCGAAAGAATGTTTTTATAGTCTCTTTTATGTACTTATAATATATATGCTATTTCTATCAGGGATGTTGTGCTCATTTATTTATCCATTCATCAATTTATGAAACAGTGTTATTGGGTGACAGGGTGTTACGGTGTGGAATATAAACTACATCAGATATTGATTGCTCTTTGTGGGAGAAGGCCTTGAAGCTGGTGTGAGCGGAGTAAAGTCTTGTGTGACTGTAACGGAGTGAGCAAAGGAGGTGTGAATAAAAACAGTGAAAATTGCTGAGAGTAGATTTTAAACACTGTCAAAACAACAACAAAAAAGGAGCTAACTATGTGAGGTAATGGATGTGTTTAATATCTTAATCTCGGTATAACCATTCTATAATGTATATATACATTCTATAATGTACATCCAGTCTTCAAGATGTACATTTTAAATATGTGTAAATATATGTCTGCATGTTCCCCTCCTCTCTCACACTTGTTCCACTCACTACACCTCACTGAGTATCACAGGCCTGGCAAGGGACAACCTAATTATCTAACCATTTCATTTCTCACTTAAAAGTGGACTCTCATTACTTAGAAGATACAATTCTAGGGGCACCTGGGGGGCTTGTTTGGGCATCCGACTTCGGCTTAGGTCATGATCTCACACTTCATGAGTTCGAGCCCCACGTCAGGCTCTGTGCTGACAGCTCAGAGCCTGGAGCTTGCTTCTGATTCTGTGTCTCCCTCTCTCTCTGCCCCTCCCCTGCTCATGCTCTGTCTCCCTCAAAAATAAATAAACATTAAAAAAAGTTAAAAAAAAAAAAGAAGGTATAATTCTACCTTAACAATGTCTTTAGACAAATCACTTTACAATTTGGTCCTAATTATCTCATTCTAAATATCTCATTCCTCTCAGCCCACATAAAGAATGTGTGTATACATGCCATAATGTATATCCAATCTTCAAGACTTATATTTTAAATATATGTAATTATTTGTCAATTTGGTTTGGGAGAAAAAAAGAATTTCAGAAGGAAATTGTGGACATTGGTCATTAAACTAGTAAGTAAAGCATTAAAAATAGATAATTATAATTATTTTATGAGATATGTAAATGTTTCAGGTTTTACCCTAATAGTAGCAAGATTATAAGATATTTTAAGCATGTTGGTGGTAGTCCATTTTTTAAGATATATGCTTGTTTGGATGATGAATGTGAATGAAGGAACACTAAGACTTTTGAGGCCAGTTAGGTACTACAGTAATTTAGGCAAGCAATGATGATGGTTTTTTTTTTTTTTTTTAATTTTTTTTTCAACGTTTTTTATTTATTTTTTTTGGGACAGAGAGAGACAGAGCATGAACGGGGGAGGGGCAGAGAGAGAGGGAGACACAGAATCGGAAACAGGCTCCAGGCTCCGAGCCATCAGCCCAGAGCCTGACGCGGGGCTCGAACTCACGGACCGCGAGATCGTGACCTGGCTGAAGTCGGACGCTTAACCGACTGCGCCACCCCGGCGCCCCAATGATGGTTTTGACTAATGATACGGCAATGAAGAGGAAAGAAGTAAGATTTAGGAGATGAAGCTGCCAGAACTTACTGACAGATTGGATGCAAAGCATATAAGGGTAAGTCAGTGTTTAGAAGAATAATGTAATTAATGTGGAATTAAAGACAGGAGAGGAGAGAGAGTATCAGCTGTACTACATTTTAAACTAAATTAACTTTATACCATGTTTAAATCAATTAAATATTATAGCAGCAAGTAGAATTTCAAAAATGTTTTTGCCATGCACATAGTAATAAGCACCAATTTGGTGATTATTGTTTGATCGGCTTCTGCTAAATGATATCTATTATTATATTCTTAAATTTTGCCAAGACCAATTCCACCATAACCTGTAAGAACTATCTACAGTTAAAATATAAATTTTCCTTGCCTTGGAATTCACGTTGGCTAGCTATCTTGTTCTCCAACAATCAGTGGAGTTGGAAGAATATTCTTTTGCTGCCGTAAGCTAGAAAGCTAAAATGCCTGGAGATTATGAAACCTCTGGATGTTTACTGTCACTCTTCCATGGCATAATCTCAGTATGTTGGGTCGGGAAAGTATCTCAGGCACAATCATTAAAACTCTGTAATGCTTACAAATGTCAGCCATCCATCTAAGCTGTGTCATATTCGTGTAATAATGTGCAGTTTGTAAAGCTGTACTTATGATTTCTTTTGCCTCAAGTTAAACCACTGTACTCAGTTAGTAAGCAATTCCGATTCTTATCTTCACCATGTGCACCTTTCAACATTGCCATTGTGATGCCCCTAACTGATGTATTTGGATTAGGCAACTCCTTCAAACCTCAGCTGTCACCAGCAGCCAGTTATTGAAATATGTATGCCAGAAATCAGAGAAAAACTTAGCTTTTTCCATGGACTTGCTTACTTTTATTTTTTATTTTTTCATTGTGGCAAAACGCACATAACATAAAGTTGACCATTTTAACTATTTTTAGGTTCATAGTTAAGTGGCACTAAATACATTCATAATGTGCAATCATAACCACCATTAATATCTGTAACTCATCTTGTAAAACTCTTGAAACTTGACAGTTTCAACGTCTTGAAACATCTTGAAACTATACACCCCTAAACAATACCGCCCCCTCCTCTCTACCCACAAGTCCCTGGCAACCACCATTCCACTTCCTGACCTCTATAATTTTGACTATGCTAAGTAGCTCATATAAAGGGAATCCTACAGTATTTGTCTTTTTCTGTTACTGTCTTATTTTACTTATTGCAATCGGACTTGCTTATTTTAGACTGCTGCATGATGCAGAAGAAAAGGCTGTTGGTGTAGCACCTCATTGTCACACCAAAATTCTGTTTGCCCTCTGTCCCTTCAGTTGCAGTCTTTGAAGTAGCAGACCTTGCACTCTCTACCCTTTACCCAGGAAACTTAAGTAAATGAAAAGTCTCCAACTACTGCAAATTCTTCATTATACAGTGTGCTTCTTTTCCAGTATTCCTTTGGTGGTCTTGTGATTTCTTAGTGGCTAATTTTATTATGTCAACAAGAGAAGATGAGAATCATTTAGCAGTTTTGTCATGATTACGGTATCCGCCATAAAATCTTGGTATTTTGGTGCCTTTACACAAGTAATGTTCTTGCTTATTTTCTTTTTTTAAACATAATTTAGGGTTAGTCAACATTTTGGATTAAAACATTGTTTCAGAAGACAAAATTACACATGTCTGATGATGTTATAAAGGTTAATTCCAGTTTTACATATCATACCAAAAGGTTTGACAGATTTTCAACTTAACTGTATCTTGCCTCGCCTTGATTGTGGGAATGCAGATATCTGTAGCAGGGCATTTTAAGCTCAAGAGATCTGATTGTAGATTGAAAGGATTAACCCAGAAGTAATGCTGTCATTACTATTACCTGGCATTTTTAGTAAGATCATCATTTCAGATTCTGAAATATTTTAACTCCCTGCCTGACTGATTGCATTTGAATATTGTGACCCTGAAATTATTGTGCAGTAATTAGAAACATGTTCCGTGGTTTAAATTGGCAAATCACTCTGTATTATTAACTGCTGCTCTGTTTGTTATGTAAATACTTCAGGCTGCTGCCTTGTACAATGCATGAATTTCTGAAGGGATAAATAATTTACTTTCAAGACAGATGACTGCCACTATCCACGCTAACTCCAAGTCAACTCCAAGTATTGATATACCTTAACTGATTCTTTGAGTTCTTTGAACTTGTCAGCACTTTCTTCAGTAAGCATTTTGGTTAATTCTTATGTTAATCTGTGCCTATAAAAGTACAGAAAATTATTCTCCTTGAACAAGTAGAAAGTGTACATGAGATTGGGAGTCCAAGGGAGGAGATAAAAGGCCTGTGTCTCTGCCTTGTGTTCATTTGGTATTTATATATATTCTTTTATTTGCATGAATTTTTTACCGTGTGTGAAGGTTTTATTTCTATTGTGTTATTTGTAACCCAATTTGACTTATGTGATCACACTAAGATTTGACATGAGAAAGATGCTTCCTCAACAATTTGATTAATGCATCTGTTCTGCCAACTTATTCACCCTTCTACTATTGAACTGATAATTTGTAATGATATAAAAATACTATAATACAGCTTCTCCAGGTTTTCTGTGAAGTAAATACATGTCAGTGTTTCCACAATAATTTCTCTAATTCTTCCTCAGGTAGATGCTACTGTATGCTAGAAGAAAGGCATCCCAAAGCAAAGATGCCTGGAGTGATCTGTCCTAAACGTAATGGGCTTTATTTTTGGTATGAAAAGCTGAACACAACGCCCATCCTATGACATAGTGATTCCAATTCTAGGGATATAGCTCAAAGAAATGCGTGCATATATTTACCAAAAGATATGCTCAAGTATGTTTATAGCGGCACCATTCAAACGGTTAAAAACTGTAAACTACCCAAATGTCCATCTACAATAGAAACATATATGTGGATTATGGTAGACATTCCATGAAGCGGAATACCATATGGGAACTAAAGTGAACAAACTAAAACTACGTGCAGCAAATTCTGTGAATCTCATACACATAGTGTTAAATAGGCATAAATAAGTATATACGTTATTATTTTATTTATAGGAAGTTCAAAAGCAGACAAAAACCCACATTTGGTAACCAAAGTCATATGGTGTGTACCTTGAAGAGGTAGGAGTTAAGTGGTTTGAAATGAGCATGAGAAGAGTTTTTGGAGTGCTGGTAATGCTATTTATTGATCAGAATACTTAGTACACAGGTGTATTCAGTTGAGGGAAAGTCATTAGGCTATATATGTATGATTCAGTCCCATTTCTTTTTAGATTTTATGATTTGATTAAAAGATTCCTCCCCTTTCCCTTAAAAAGAGAAAACTGACATATCAAAAAGTAACAATAGTTACTGTGGGAGGCTTTAACAATTCAGCCTATCTTGAGATGACTTAGACAGAAATTTGTTAATGTTCTAAAAATGTGATGAAGCATAATCAACATTTGACCTAATTTCTCTCTCTGTCTCCATCTCCGTTTCCTTCTCTCTCTCTTTCCCCCTCCCTCTCTCCCTCTCCATTATTTGGGTTTTCTAGAGAAACAAAACCAATAGGTTATATACACATACATATTATATATATTTATGATAATACATATATATATATGCATACACACACACACACACACACACACACACACACACAAAGATATTTATTATAAGGAATTGGCTCATGCTGTTATGCAGTCCAAGAGGTCCCACAGTCTGCTGCTGTTGGCAAGCTCGAGAACCAAGAAAGCCAGTGATATCAGTTGCACACCAAGTCTGAAGTCCTGAGAACTAGGAGAACCAGTGCTGTAAGACCCAGTCGGAGGACAGAAGAAGAGCATGAGTCAGGTAGAAAGAACAAATTGTTATATATAATATAATATATGGTATACATATTTTCGCTTTACTCAATAATGACAAGAATTAATACTGGCAATTTTTTCAGACATGTTTTTATTCACTAATTCACTATTCAGCAATGTCAAATATGTTACTTCTTTCCCCATATTGAGTTTCTAATTTTGACTATTATATATTAAAATCTTAGATAGTTTTCCTTCAAAAAATTTTTGTTCAGTTTTTATGAATCATTACTTTTTTATTATAATTTCAATACCTCCTTTATATTTTAAGAATATTACAAGTAAAACTGATAATATGTAACTAATAATTATCACTACTCTTATCTTTTGGCATTCTGGATCATTAATATGTTTAATTATTTTTTAAATATTATGTCCTCATATTTTTAAATTTTAATTGGTAGGAATTCCTAGAGGTTGTCATTTGAAGATTGTATTTTCTGTATATTTGTTTCTGTCAGGCACCTAAGAGCACTATGAATTCGGAGCTACACTAAAATTAAATATTAACACAGATAGTATGAATTCATGGACCAGATTCAGGTTGATATGAGCATATGGTTAGCTATTCTTAAGGGATGCTTATTTTATTTTGTCTGTTCTGCTGTAAGTAGAATTTGAGAAAGGCATATATTCTCTCTATATATAATGTGATTTTTCTCTGCAAAATGTTGTCCTTTGGGGTTCTAAGTTTCATGAGAGGTAGAAGTGGAGTGTCTAACATGACCCCAAAGTATTGGCAATATTCATGCTGTGTCTCTTGTACTTCTAAGCCAGACACCTGTTAAAACTTAGGCTTTATCCTACCAGAAACCCCTAAGGAAAAATGCCAGGGGCAGATCTCACCCCTATCTTTGTAATAAAACTCTCTTAACATTTGTGTAATTGATTTTCCTGCCATTCCAACCAAGGAATAAAAAAATTGTAACATATTTTATGAAGAAATTATTCAGAGTGTTGGATTGAGAAGGTTTCCTCAGAAAATTCAGTCAGCATTTGCTACAAATTTAAGCAAGCAATCTTTCTAAATTTTAAATGTGATTATTTGACCTAGGTGAGTGAAATCTTTCAGTGGATCACTTTGATTTTGGGATAAATTATGAAGTACAGAACCTGGTGTCTAAACCTATTTCTCCTGGGGCGCCTGGGTGGCTCAGTCGGTTAAGCATCCAACTTTGACTCAGGTCATGATCTCACAATTCATGAGTTCAAGCCCCGCATCGGGCTCTGTGCTGACAGCTCAGAGCCTGGAGCCTGCTTCGGATTCTGTGTCTCCTCCTCTCCCATGCTCATGCTCTGTCTCTCTCTGTCTCAATAAATAAACGTTAAAAAAAAAGTGAAAAAAATAAATAAACCTATTTCTCCTGCTTAATCTCGTTACACCCCAACTCATGCCCTTGATATCAGCAAATTTTACTTTTGCTTTTGCATTGCTCTAAGTATGCCTTGGTCTCTCATGACTGCACTTTGATAGTGCTGCATAATAAAAGACCTTAAAATACTGGTAGCTTAAGAAAGTTCATATTTATTCTTTTTATGCATGGATCTGCATATCTGCTTCAGTATGGGCAGATATTTTGATTCTGGGTTCGTCAACTTGGCCTGATTTCAGGCTTTAGATTTAGGCAGTGCTCTATTTTTCTTCATTCTGGGCCTTAGATTGAAGGAGAAATGCCTCCTAGAGCATTCCTTTTTCTTGCTTGTTATCAGAAACTCAAGAGAACAGAGCAGGAACATACACGCCTCTTAAGGGCTTGGCTCAGAACTGGCACACTGTTATTTCTGCCTGCAAGCAGAGACATGGTCTAGCATAACATCACTGGTGGGGCAGAAGGGTCCTGACTACAGTAATTATGGCAGGGCAGAGGAGTTACATGTGGAGAAAATTATACAACCTAACAAATCTCTATAAAATGATATTATGGCCTTAAAATATCCATTAAAAACTATAAGGAAATAAAAAGGGGAAGTTTCTACCAGAATGTTAGAAATTATGTTTATGATATTACTCATTATCTTATCCACAGAGGTGGTTATGTTTAATTTAATTGATTTTGTTATATACTTCATAACAATATATTTTGAGGTTTTAGAAATTAGTTGATTTACTTCATTTTTTAACAGATTTTATACTCTAAATATGTTGTATACAACATAATAATAATCAGCAATGTGGTATTTCTTATTACCCTTGCTTGAAAATAATGTTTTCTGGAACTCCATATTTGTAAAATTTTCATCTCTTGTTTTCTGTTTTTCTAAACCTGAAAATCAGTCTACCATGGGATGTCTCCTAATTGCTTCTCTTTTTATTTCTTAACTATTGGTAACATGTTTTATTAAATATAGTTATTGGGGTAAACCAAAATTAAAAAGGAATATAACACAATATATATCAAGATCAAGGTCTGGATATCTACTAAAGCAACTTCAATGGTACGTAAAGAATACTTGATTGCAGGGGCGCCTGGGTGGCTCAGTCGGTTGGGCGTCCGACTTCGGCTCGGGTCATGATCTCACTGGTCCGTGAGTTCGGGCCCTGCGTCGGGCTCTGTGCTGACTGCTCGGAGCCTGGAGCCTGTTTCGGATTCTGTGTCTTCCTCTCTCTCTGACCCTCCCCCATTCATGCTCTGTCTCTCTCTGTCTCAAAAATAAATAAACGTTAAAAAATTAAAAAAAAAAAAAGAATACTTGATTGCATTTCATAGGAAACAGTGTATAATTGCCTTAGCAATGTTAGACTAATATTTGTCAGTTAAAAGAAGGCTATTTGCTATAGAATGAATGTTTGTGTCTTCTCAAAATTCATATGTTGAAGCCCTAATCCAAAAAGTGATGGTATTTGGAGGTGGGACTTTAGGGAGGTAATTAGATCATGAGGATTGAGCCTTCATGAATGGGATTAGTACCTTTATTAGAGATATGAAAGATATCTCTCTCTCTGCCATGTATGGATACAGCAATAAGATAACAATATTTTATACAGAAATAAGATACCTGGTTTCACCAGAACCCAACCATGGTTTGCATATTGATCTTGAACTTCTCAGATTCCAGATTTATGAGAAAATTTTGTTGGTTAAGCCACCTGCTCTGTAGTATTTCCTGAGTGCAGCCTGAAATGTGATGTTACTTCATAAGAACAGAAACCTAACATTTATTTTAAGATAAGGAAAAGAGGTGGCCAAAATTAAATATATATAAGTCACAGGAGGGTTAATTATTCTTATTTCAATATTCATTTGATTAGTCAGTTTAGGCAACTACTTTTCTAACCAGTTAGTTGTTTAATTTGAAATAATTGGTTATGTAAATAAGAGTACCATTCAACTTAAATAAAATAGGTGAGATAATCTCTGTGTATAGATATAATTTAAGAGGTATGTTGTCTTCTTGCTAAAAGAATTACATGACCTACTGATTTCTTAAAGTATTTTTCACTTTTTAACATGTATAGCTACCTCTGAGGCTCCCTTCAGGTCTCTTCTGATTATCTGAGAAAACTATTTTCATCATAAAACTACTACTGAATTATTATGTAAATAGTATAATGAAAAATGGGAGGTATAATCTGATAAAATATTTGGACATTGTTTTGAACTAACTTCCGACTGCATAAAGCTTCAAAATAAGATAAGACAAAACAAAACAAAACAAAACAAAACAAAACAAAACAAAACACATGCATGTTTAATAGATGTTAATTGTGAGGGCAACTTCAATGACAGTAATATAATTTCTACAGAAGATAGCGTCATTTTAGATCAGAAACAGTATGAATGTTGTGGCTGTAGCCTAGAGGCAGTTTTTTATATATGTGTTGTAGAACTAACACTCTCTTTCACAGAACTGAAACTGATCTTGTCCTAAAGTCTCTCTTGTGTTCTTTAGATGTAGTTAATGGGAAATATGACTAGATACTCCTGAGAAATTCTGAAAGGAAATAAAGAAAATCAGGATATTTTTCTTTGTTGTTTTTTTTTATGAAGTTACCAAGATGCACTACCAAAAACATGAAATTCTCATGTCCATTTGCTGAAATCTTTAAAAGCCTGTCACTCCAGGTTTGGTGGTCTCATATCAACAGATTGTGCCTCTTTAGAACTAGTAAAACAATATAAATAATAATTACACAAGTTTCTACCATCTACCTAGAGTAATGGTTACACCCGGCATGCTGTCTTCCAAATAAAGATCACCATAATGGTTACCCCTGGTTTTAGCCCTAAGACCACTGGGGAAAAAAAAAAAATTATAGTCTGTGTTTTTCATGAATGTCTGAATGAGTATTTCCCAAAATGATTTCCAAATAACCCAGTATCTAAGGAAATGTCTTCAATAATTACTAATTTTTCTCCCGAATTTAAGAGTTTTAATCATCTTTCTCAATTGCCTGTTGATTAAATACATAATGATTTTTAGCATTGCTGAAATAATTTCTTAAGTAATAATAATGTTCATAGTTATACAAAAGAATCTGTTAGCTGCCTGAATAGCTTCAAATTTAAGCTGTAATGAGAAAACAAATTAAATATTAAGAATAGGGATAATGAAGTATCAGCATTTTATAAAGTATCTAATTTTAATTCATCTTCAAACAATATCTTACTGAACATATCTCCTAAAGAGATTTTTAAAGCATGCATTTTCCTCAACATCTTGTGTATTTTCTTCAACATCTAGTTACAAAATTTACACTAGTTACCTAATGAATGCTAGTCACCTTTCTGAAGCAGTGGTATGCTTTAAAGCCTTTTTAGAGTTACAGTATTCCTTGTAATTAATTTGTTTTAAAAGATGGTAAAAATGTTTTGCTACTCTAAGCTTCAGGACTTCATTTCATTTGGATTCTCTTCATTATACAACTTACATGTAGGTAAACAAATTAAATTAAAAAACTATCTTGCCAGAGAGCAAGATTGCACACACACACACACAAATTTTTCTTATCACTCTTCATCTAAAATTGGAGTACAAAGAAGGGCTGAGATAAACCCTGTAAAAACTTTTAGGCTAAGAGTGGAATGGAACTGAGAATTATTCTCCCAGATAATCTCCACTTTCACCTAAGGAAGACAGGGGAAGTGCCATAATCAGAAAACGTGAAACAGTGAAGTAAGGCTAAACAATCTGTGTGGAGGCTCAGAAATCAGTGAGTGATATGGAGAGCAAAGAAAATTCTGCAGCCATCACAAATACATGAAGCAGATCTAGAAATCAAGGAGATATTTCCCACTTCTGAAAGTTTATAGCTCAACCTGGAAGCATAAACAGATCTTCAGAATCTCACCAGGGTTTATTTAGATCCCAGACTCTGCTAAGGAGAAAGTTGTTTGGGGAGTGGGAGGGAGCAGGTGAAGGGGGGAGAAAGAAAAAGTTGTGAGTCCCTCCTCAAAATATTAAAGTTGGTGTGAACTGATTCTAGCTAAAAGTCAAGTAAGCTCAGAATTAAGTAAACTACCAATACATTCTATGTAAAAAAAAGCAAGACCCTCTCTGGGGTAAATATTGTTTATTTCTTTATTATTCTTTTTTATTTTTGCAGAGAGAGAGAGAGAGAGAGAGAGAGAGAGAGAGAGAATGTGTGTACAAGCAAGGGAGGGACGGGGGGGAGCAGAGAGAGAGAGAGAGAGAGAGAGAGAGAATCCTAAGTAGAATCCAGGCTCAGTACCTGGCCCATAAGGGACTCAATACCATGATTTTGGGATTGTGGCTTAAATTGAAATCAAGAGTCAGGCACTCAACCAACTGAGCCACCCAAGCACCCAATACATCTAGATTATTCTTAATGTAATAAAATCAGCATGTAATAAAAAATTATAATGAACATACAAAAAAATCAGGAAAATATGGACCATGGTAAGAGCAGCAATGATCATTACAGACACTGAGATGTCATAGATTTGGGATTATCACTTAGTTTGAAATGACTATAATGGAAGTGAAAAAGAATTTTGTGGAAAAGGTATAAAGAATTAACAAAGATATGGGAATTTTAACAGAAATATGAGAACTACATAAAAGAAAAGATAGAAATTCCATAAATTATATATATATATATATATATATATATATATATATATATGTGTGTGTGTGTGTGTGTGTGTGACACATCAGAAATAAAGAATTCATTTAATGAACTTAACATAAGATTCGATATAACAGAGGAAATGATCATTAAAAAGTATATATACAAACAAAAATAAAAATATAAAAAAGGAAGAAGTAATAGAGCATCATCCAGGATATGTGAGAAAATATCAAGCAATCTAATATATACATACTTGGAGTCTCTAAAGGACAAAAGTAAGAGAATGGGAAAGAATACATATTTACAGAGATAACAACCAAAAAAACCTTTGCAAATTTATTTAAAAAATACCAACCCAGAGCTCCAAGAAGTTCAGAGAATTCCCCAAAGAGTATAAACAGACAAATGCAAAATATGTAGGCTCACTCACATATGCAGACACACACACATCATAGCCAAACTGCTAAAAACTAAAGATAAAATCGTATTCTTAAAAGGAGAAATTAGGGGAAAGAACCCTCTTATAGGACACTAATAAAGATTGACTTCACACAGGAAATAATAGATAATGGAATATTATTTATGTATTAAAAAAGGAAATATAACTCTCGAATTAGAGTTCTAATTTTAGTGAAATGACCTTCACAAAATCATCCTCAGACAGAAAAAGCTAAGTGATTTTGTCCTTAGTAGATCTTGACTAGAAGAATGTTGAAAGAAGTACTGCTTGCTGAAGTAAACTTATGAAATACCACATCCGTCAGAATGGGGCACCTGGGTGGCTCATTGGGTTAAACGTCCAATTCTTGATTTCAGCTCAGGTCATGATTTTGCAGCTTGTGGACTTGAGCCCCATATCCGGCTCCCCATTGACAGCACAAAGCCTGCTTGGGATGCTCTCTCTCTCTGTCTCTCTGTCTCTGTCTCTGTCTCTCTCCCTCTCCCTCTATCTCTGTTGCTCACCTGATTGTGTGTTCTCTCTCTCTCTCTCTCAAAATAAATAAACTGAAAAAAAAAGAGAATGAATGAAGAGTACAGGAAATGGAAAATAAGTGGTACTATACCAATGTACTTGTTTTTCTTAGTTTTCTGAAAGATTACTAAGTGACGGGGCACCTGGGTGACTCAGTCATTTAAGCTTCCAAATCTTGGTTTCAGTTCAGGTCACGATCTCACAGTTTCTCATGGTTTCATGAGTTCAAGCCCTGCATTAGGCTCTGTGCTGGCAGCCTGGAGCTTGCTTGGGATTCTCTCTTTCTCCCATTTTCTCTTTTCCTCCCCAGTTGCACTGTCTCTCTCAAATAAATAAATAAACATAAAGATTAATAAGTGATTAAAGCAATCATGTTACCATAATGTGGCATTAATAGCATACATAAAAAACTAATAAAATAATATGATAATAAAAACTTGAATAAGTTTTTTACACTGTGGATGAAGTAGCATGTTGTTTGAAGCTACGATGTTATGACATAAAAACTGCATAACAAGGGGTTAGTATCCAAAATATATAAAGAAGTTACACAACTCAACATACACAAAACCCCAAATAATCGAATTAAAAATGGGTAAAAGACATGAACAGACATTTTTCCAAAGAAGATATACAGATGGCCAACAGACACATGAAAAGATGCTCAGCATTACCACTAATCATCAAGGAAATGCAAATCAAAACCACAATAAGATATCATGTCATACCTGTCAGAATGGCTAAAATCAAAGAAGCAGTAAGTAACGATGAGGATGTGAAGAAACATGAATCCTCACGCACTGTGGGTGGGAGTGCATACCAGTGCAGCCACAGTGGAAAACAGTATGGAGGTTTCTCAAAAAGTTAAAAGCAGAATTACCATATGATCTAGTCATTCCGCTACTGGGTATTTACCCAAAGAATATGAACACACTTCATTCAAAAAGATATATGCACCCCTATGTTTATTGCAGCATTGTTGACAATACCCCAATTATGGAAGCAACCCCAAGTGTTCATTGATAGATGAATGGATAGAGGAGAAATGGTATGTGTATATATGTATATACACACGTGTGTGTGTGTGTGTGTGTGTGTGTGTGTGTGTATATATATATATATATATATATATATATATATATATATATAATGGATATTATTCAGCCAGAAGTAAGAATGAAATCTTGCCATTTTCAATGACATGGATAGAGCTAGAGAGTGTAATTCTAAGTGAAATAAGTCAGAGAAAGACAAATATGATTTCACTCATATGTGGAATGTAGAAACAAGTGAACAAAGGAAAAGAGAAAGAGACAAACCAAGAAACAAAGTCTTAACTATAGAGAACAAAGTGATGCTTATCAGAGGGGAGGTGGGTAAGGGTATGGGTGAAATAGGTGATGGGGATTAAAGAGCACACTTATCGTGATGAGCACTGAGTAATATATAGAATTGTTGAGTCACTATATTATACACCTAAAACGAATACAACACTTAATTATACTGGAATTAAAACAAATAAATTTTTTTAAATGCATGTGGTAATATCTATGGAAATGACTGAAAATAGCAAAAGTAGACATAGCTAAAATATCAATATAGGAGATAAAATCAAATATTTCAATATTTACAGTTCACTCACCAGAAGGTAGAAAATAAAGAACAAAGAACAGATGACTAAATATCAAACAAATGTAAAAATGGGAAACTCATTTTATTATTTTATTAATTTTTTATATTAAAATATTTTAATGTTTATTTTTGAGAGAGAGAGGGAAAAAGGGGGGGGGGAGGGACAGAGAGAGAGGGAGACACAGAATTCAAAGCAGGCTCCAGGCTCTGAGCTGTCAGCACAGAGCCCGACATGGGTCTCAAACTCACAAACCACAAGATCATGGCCTGAGCCAAAGTCGGAAGCTTTACCCACTGAGCCACCCAGGTGCCCTGGGAAACTCATTTTAACAGGCTGTTTGTGTCCCCAGAATTCATATGTTAGAAGCCTAACTCCAGGTATTAATAGTAGAAGGTGGGGCCATTGGGGGGTCCCATGAGGGTGGAGCCCTCACAAATGGGGTTAGTGATCTTAGAAGAGAGACTGCACAGATCTCCCTTGTCACTTTCACCATATGAGGACACCATGAGAGTTGGGCAATCTGGTGGCAGCCCTCATTTGACCATGCTGGCACCTGATCTTAGACTTAAAACCTCCAGAATTGTGAGAAATAAATTTCTGTTGTTTATAAGTAAGCTGGTCTATGGTGTTTTGTTATAGGAGCCTGAACAAACTAAGATAGGCCAACACAATTCTTGTATCAAAACATGGAAGATAACAGGAGGAAAAAGTTACAAAATACTATTCCTCTTGAATATAGATACAAAATTTCTGAAAATATTAGCAAATCAAAATCAACAATAATGAAATATATAATAAGTAAGCTGTGTCATCCCAGAAATTTAAGTTTGGCTTCATTATAGAAAATTAATAACTATAATACATCAAATTAGCATAATAAATGAGAAATTATGTAATTATCTCAATAACTGCCCCCCAAAACTTCAAAAATAGTACCACCTGTTGTTTAAAAAATAATACAATAAAACTGTCAGCAAGCCTGGAATACAAGAGAACCTCATCAATCTGATAATGGGTATTTATAAAAAACCTACAGTTAACAACACCCATAAAGTTGAAACATTAAACACTTTCTTTCTAAGTTCAGAGAGATGGTAAGGATGTCTGTTCTTGCCACTTCTATTGAACATTACCTACAGATTGTAACCCATGCGGTAAGGCAAGATAAAGACACAAAACTACATATGTTAGAAAACAAGAGGCAACTCTTCTCATTCACAAAGGACATTTTTGTCAATGTTTAAAATAAAAGATTTCTTGGGGAACTTGGGTGGTTCATTCAGTTGAGCATCCCACTCTTGATTTCGGCCCATGGATTTCATGGTCCGTGGGATTTAGCCCCACGTCGGGCTCTGTGCTGACATTGTGAAGCCTTCTTGGGATTCTCTTTCTCTTCCCTCTCCCACTCATTCTCTCAAAATAAATAACCATTAAAAAAAAGAAAAATTTTCTTTACAAACTATTAAAATGTATAAGGGATTTAATAAGGTCACAAGACAGTCAGTATACAGTAATCTATTTTGTTTCTATATAATTGTGATGAAATTTTTTAAATGTAAAATATGGTAGCATAAAAATCAAATGTCTAGTAATCATTTTTTTAATGTTTATTTATTTTTGAGAGAGAGAGACAGAGCGTGAGCAGGAAATGGGCAGAGAGAGAGGGAGACAGAATCTGAAGCAGGCTCCAGGCTCCAAGCTGTCAGCACAGAGCCTGATGCAGGGCTGGAACTCACAGACTGAGATCATGACCTGAGCTGAAGTCGGATGCTTACCCAGCTGAGCCACCCAGGAGCCCCTAGTAATAATTTTTTTAATGTGAAATTACTTTAATTTGGAAGCTATAAATCATTACTGAAAGAAATTGATAAATATCTAAATTAATGTGGAGAAATATCAAGCTTAAGAATTAGAAGAGTTGATAACTGTAAAGATGACGTTTCTTCTAAAATTGATACGTTGATTCAGGCTGTTTGTTCTGAAGAAAGAGACATGGTAATTCTAAAACTTACATGGAAGTAATGAGGATACAGAATAGCTAATCCTGCCTGCTTTAAACTGCTCAGCTTTTTTTAAACTTGAAAAAAATTTAAGGACTTAATTACTTGATTTCAAGAATTACTGTAAAATTATAGACTTAAGAGAGTGTTATAATGGCATACGGAATTATATAAATGTAATTAAGTAGACTGTTAAAAATAGACTCTCACATATTCAATAAACTGATTTTGACAAAGATGCTAAATACAATAGGGAAAGAAAAGTCTTTTTAACAATTGTTGAAATATTAGATATCCGTATTCGAAATAAATGAAAATCATTTTTAACCCTTCAGAACATCAAAATACCTAGTATCATAAAGCTTTTGGATGAGAAAATAGGAGTATATTTTCTTGGACAGGAAACAGAACACAAAGTATAAAACAAAATACGTTAAAAGTTAGTCAACATCAAAAATTTATATATATTCAGCCAAAGAAACCATTAATAAAATGAATACCCAAGCCAGAATACTGGTGGACATAGATCACAACATGTAGTTCTGACTAAAAGCATTCATCCAAAATATGTATCTTATATAAATCAATAATAAAACGATTAATAACTGAATAAAAAAATGGATAAAATGCTTGAGTACATCCTTCATAAGTTAATACATGCAAATGACCTATAAGCACCTGAAAATATGCTCTAAATAGCCAATATGCACATCTAAATTAAATCCATAATGAAATATCAGTTTAGTGCACCAGAATGTCTGGACCAAAACAATAATGGCAAAACAAAATGTTGATAAGGATCCTTTCATCTATCTGTTGCTGGTTGGAGTATAAAAATTCTTAAAGCACTTCAGAGAACTAAGCAACTTCTTACAAGTTGAACACATATTTACTATTTAACACAGTAATTTAATTCCTAGGTACTTACAGAAAAGGAAAAAAGAGTATATGCTCAAATAGACTAATACAAGAACGATAAGCCTTCTTTATAATGTGCAAATAGAAACAATCAAAATGCCCAAAAGCAGAAAAATCAAATCATGGCATATGTTCATCTAATGAAATACTATTAAGCAACAAAGTCCAAATGAACAATAAAACTAAACGCATACACGTGTTCACTTATACAGATGTTACAAATGTCATAGATGAATCTTGATCAACTAATTGACACATCATTAGATTAATCTCAAAAATTTTATGATAAGAGGGGCACCTGGGTGGCTCAGTCAGTTAAGTGTCCTACTTCAGCTCAGGTCATGATCTCGTGGTTTGTGACTTTGAGACCCACGTCGGGCTCTGTGCTGACAGCTCAGAGCCTGGATCATGCTTCACATTCTGTGTCTCCCTCTCTCTCTGCCCCACCCCTGCTCACACTCTCTCTGTCTCTCTCTCAAATAAATAAATAAACAAAAAAAACAGTTAAAAATTTGAAAAAAATTTATAAGAGAAAAAAGCCAGAAAAAATAAGTTATAGTATATTGTATGAACCCAAGTCAAAATTAATTCCTGGTGATTGAAACCAGATAATATCATGGGGAGGAATTGACTGGAAAGAGGCACAGGGGATCTTTCTGTGGGAAAGAGTGAAAATGTACTACAATTTGTTTTGGGTGATAGTTTCATAGGTTTTTTGAAACTCATCCCAAGGATTGTTTAAAATCTCTGTGTTTCATTTAGCAATAATTAAGAAGAAAACTTGAATTTCTAAATACATAGAAGCAGAAACAATATAAAAACATATGCAGGGAATAGGAAAGTTTTATATTGCTGGGTCACTCTTATTTGGTGGATAGAATGTCAACAAAAATAATGAAACATTTGCTTTGAAAAATTAGTTTTCTTATCTGATATGGTACAAAAATACTTGCCACAGGATACTGAAATGATATTTTGTATAAAAACAGTGATAAAGACTGAATTTCCACTGACTTGCCCCAAAACAGACACTTGTAAAAACATTTCTCAACATATTTATTTGTTGTTTGAATAAAACATGTTTAAAAAATAAATGTACTTTATCTATTATCAAGTTAATAAGGTTAGTTAACCTCCTAAGTCAATAAAGGTTTTTTTTTTGTTTTTTTTTTGTTTGTTTTTTAAACTGATAACTTAAGAGGGTGTGTAAGATGAAACTCATCTGGTTATTAATTGCACCACAATGTGGTTTTCCCAACAGGGTGTCTCTTCTAAGTAGCACTCTACCATCTGCAAGCCCTAGGCAATAAATTCTGAAGATTGATGTAATAGCAGTTTGCAAACAGGACTTTTCAAACTGAGAGATGTTATTATTCTTTCCAGTATTCTGGTATTTGTGTGGTAAGGCTATGTATCTATCATGCTTTAATTCCTAGGTAATTATACCTTAGACCTGATGCTTGAAATCATAATGAACCAAAAACCTGCGTTCCTGATAAAATTGGAGGCCACACTGTGGTGCTAACAAGTAGCACTGTGGTTTGAAACCATGACTACCTATTATAATCAGCTGAGGTTTAAGATAAGTAAATAAAGAGCTTGAGTTCCATCCCAGAAGAAGTTCATTGTGATTTAGGAAGTCATGCTAAGGCATCAGTAATTTTTAAAACCTTACCAGTTGATTTTATTGTGCAAGAAGGATGTAGATTTGCTGATACATACTAAATATTGATGCCTGAACATATCAGAGGAAACAATTGGGGAGCAGACAGGTGGGCCTAAAACCCAATTATCACTAAACCCAGCACACCTGGACAATAATCAGCTGACAGCTATGACTGGCAACCTAGAAAAAAATACGGGTTGCGGTGCACTACGGAAGGATAACGACTGAAGAAAGTTATAGTGGTCTATAATTTGATGTAGTGAACTTTTTTAATGATTTTGCTCTTCTGCATAAAGTGAGATTGGAAGCATGAGGAATTTTGGGAGTTGTGGTTCTCATCTGCATAAAACTCACCTCATATAAATTATAAAAGAGGTCTTAGCACTAGAAGTTCTTTCAAGTTGTTCTTTGGTAGGACTCCTGAATCTGCTTTTTAAATCCTGTTTATCCTGATGCAGTTGGTCCACTGTTTGCATTTAGTTAAATAAGGGCTGAAGATGTCCTGGACAGAATAAATTGTGTGGTCTAAAAAGGAAATGAGAGCAATATCAAGAAAAAGACAATGCGACACAGAGAAGAAAGGAAATAAGAAACTCTATCATTTGATCAGTCAAGCCTTTTCATGGGGGAAAAAAAAAACAACCAATTATCTTTATTACAGAAAAATAAGGAGGACTGACAGGCAATGTCAGCTATAATCAGTAAGAAAATAAACAAGATTACATCTAACATCAGCTACAACACTAACATTCTATGAAACAGTTATCTTTGGGTGATGTGTAGGATTAACCATATATTTGGAAAAATGTTTCCTGTTTGTTTATATGTGAGTGATGAGGGAGTGTGGGGCAAGCTGAGGGCAAAATACAGGCTGGCACCCCTCCCCCCGCCCCTGGTGGAATATGTGTGATATTCCTCAGACACTCCTAGCTACCCAAAAACAAAGGAAAGGGGTCTAAGAGCTTGCCATGGTAATGTGGGAAACTAAGGCAAATGGAAAATTAAATTCCCTTACTGCCGACATCCCATTTACAAGTCCTTGAAACCTGCAGTGACCTGCCTGCTCAGCTGCCTCCATAATGACACTTTGCTAGGGGCAAAAGAGAACCTTAGCTTAACATTATCCCAACCTTGAGAATCCTGTAGGTCTACTTCCTTTACCTCAACTGCCCCAAGATATATGCTGGCATCTTACTCCAAGCTTATGTATGGCCCATCTGAAGGGTCTCATGACTGAGGTTTACTAAACGGTAGTAAGCGGCGTTTCCCTAGCAACAGCTAGCCCCTCAAGGTCCTGGAAACCTTGCTTCCAAAATACCTTAGAGTCTTACTGTATCCTTGAACCCCTCCCAGCCTGAGGGTATATAATGAGTTACCCTTCAAGATCCCATGGCTCTTCCTTCCCATGGGTTCTGTCCCCATGCTTTGATAAACTCACCTTTTTGCACCAAAGATGTCTTCAAGAATTCTTTGTTGGCCATCAGCTCTAGACCCACAAACCCCCCATCACTGCAAAACTTCATCAGTGAGGCCCAGTTGATTGATTCTGACTCCACGTGATTTAATTCTTGATTCAAGTGAGTATTTGTTTGCTCTAGTTTCTATGTTGCTAGTGATCAAATATGACTGCAATTAGAATCATTTGGGGAATCTTTCTAAAAACACTCGTATTTGGATCTCAAGTTTAGGGATATACCAGGGTAGAGCTTGGGCATTGAAAAGTTTTTAAAGTTCTTCCAATGATTATTAACGTGCGTCAGATTGAGAATGACTGCCTTAGGTTACCGGTGGCTTGTTAACATTATCATTCAACTGAGAATTACATGTTAAGCATTGCTTTAAAAGACCTGAACTACTAAATGAGTCTCAGCTTTATAATATTGACTGATCACTGTAATATGGATAAACTGAATCTTTCTTCGAGAAAAAAATGGAGTAATTTAAACCATTCCAGAATTATAGTTGGAATTTTGCACATTCTACCCTGCTTCCCTGTTTTTTCTCTACCCAGCCTAATAAGTATACCTGAAGCCAATACCAGCACATATGTTTGTTTCATTTTTCAACAGAAATATTTATACTGACCTACCTAGCACTTCTTTATAGGAAGTTTATAATAAAATATTTCAAAGGCATTCACAGATCTGAGTTTATGTGTCAGTGATAAATAATAATTACCCTTTGTGTTTGACTCCCTCCTCATTGATCGTATTGCAGGTCTATTAAGATCTTTTGACCTCAGAACCTATTCATTTGCGAAATATTTTAATAAAGGACATTGCTAAGGAAGCATAACTGCACATAATCATGCTATTTCATTTTATAGCTGCGGCCATAAAAAATATTTTGTTCCTGCAAAATGACAAATAATATTATGACTAATCCAAATAGGTAATATATTTTTTGTTTTTGTGATGTTTTAAACATAAAAACTAGAATTTTCTTTTAAATTTAGTCACTTTATAAAGATCTTTGCTGTGACCCTATGCTCTACCTTTGATATGAGGTGGATACTACATATATTAGTTTGGGGTTATGAACTATTTTCCTATAGTTTGAAGATTAGTATTATTTTTTAAAATCATGCTATGAGTGGGACACCTGGGTGGCTCAGTTGGTTAAGCGTCCGACTTCGGCTCAGGTCATGATCTCGCGGTCCGTGAGTTCGAGCCCCCCGTCGGGCTCTGTGCTGACAGCTCAGAGCCTGGAGCCTGTTTCAGATTCTGTGTCTCCCTCTCTCCGACCCTCCCCTGTTCATGCTCTGTCTCTCTCTGTGTCAAAAATAAGTAAACGTTTAAAAAAAAAATTAAAAAAAAATCATGCTATGAGTTATTACAAATATAAAAACTCAAAGTAAAATGCAAGTAAAATCCCAATAAAAACTCCAAAGTATCTATCCATTAAAAGTTTATCCCTTAGTAATAAAAGCTCAAATTAGGCAAAATTCTAAATATGAAACTGCAGAGTAATTGGCAATTTTTAATTATTAAAAAGGTGGGTTTTACATTTATATCCTTTCTCAACTAAAATATTTTAAATGATATGCAACATGCATGTAAGACAGTACAGTAAACTACATTATAAACTTGTAACACAGCTGCAAATATGTTATTTTGCATGTGTGTCATAAGAAAGAGGTTAGTTATGATAGATACATACCATTATAAACCACCTAAGGTAACATAATAGCAATATTCCTGTCTACTCACTGGAAAAAAAAAAGTGTAACACTGTCAGAAAAAATCTTTAAAAGTATATTTTAATAAGAAATGCATTAAAAAAGGATGATAATATTGAGAGCCAAGGAAATCAGAAATTTAAAAGTCATCTTTTCTCCCCAAAATTTTCTAGAAAAATTTTCAAAATTTGTGTAAAGAAACACTGTTCATGAACAGCACATATTTACTTCACACACTTACTTTCTTCCTAATCAAACATCTTTGATAAATATCCAGGCATCCTAAAGCATACAGATAAGACACAGTTGAGATGAAACTAGATAAAATATTGGTATTGTTTTAAAGAAGAACTCAAGTTTTTGACTGTCTAAATAAGCAAAATGAAAATAAAATGTCACAGTATAAATTATAATTAAATCAAAATAAATATTTGTGTAACAGGAAACAAAGAAACAACACATTAAGCCAGAGCTCCTTAATAGCATGTCACACATATTTAAGTGATATACCATTAAGGAAATAATTTAATTCAAATATAAGAAAAGAGTAAAATTATCTTCTTTAAAATACTCACTTTTAATATCATTCATTTAAATAAAAACATAATTTTAATAATTTGTGAAATGTTGCAATTATTACACTCCTGTTTTTATAAAGCCATGCAATGGCTTTATAAAGCCATGCAATACAATGAAGCCAATAAATACAATTTTTTGTTTTTTCTCTCCTTTTGATTCCAGACATATTCACTGTAACACCAAGTTTTGGTTTTTGATATAGTCTCCACAATAAAAAAAGTTTAAAAGTAATGTATAATGTGGAGGCAATGAGAGCAAGAGACTGGAAAAGAGAAAGGAAAAAGAGCAGTTCTGAACTTCTTGGCTCTCTTTTAAATGAATTTCTAGCTGTCTCACACCTTGCTGGCACAGATACCTCCCCACTTACGTGTCCTTTATTAGCTGTGAAAATGACTAAACTGGGAAAAAAGACAACTTCTCCAGGAGGCAGTTGTGGTAGCTATTGCAACGTGGACCATCCCTACCCACTGGCCTCGGCAGTGCTCACAGGAGAATCGTGAGGGAAGTCCAGCTGGCTAATTGATCATGGTGTTTCTAGAAGTGAAGTAGATGGCCCGGAAAATTCTTACGTGATCTGGATAAGCAGAAAAGTTTTAGGTCTGGGTCAAGTGAACAAAAGTGTAACATGAATCATCATAAAAACAGAAAGTCAAAATCACTCAATCAGTTAAAGATTTGAGACCATTTACAGACCCAGAAGCTCTTGAATGAAGGGGAAGCTGGGTCTCCTCAAGAAAAGACACCAGCACACTACAAATAATTTATATTGTTAATTACTCTCCTAACTTTCCCTAAAGGTACCTATGACTTTTTACTGGGGTAACAATACATTGGGAAAAGAAAATAATGAGGCCTTTCAGTGACTACTGGACACTGGTTCTGAACTGACACTAATTCTAGGGAGACCCAAAACATCACTGTGGTCTACCAGTTAAAGTAGGTGCTTCTGGAGATCAGGTGATCAATTAGTTTTAGCTCAGGTCCATCTCACAGTGGGCCCAGTGGCTCCACAATCCTATTCTGTGGTTATTTGCACAGTTTCAGAATGCATAATTAGAATAGATGTACTCGGAAACTGGCAGAGCAAGTTCCCTGACCTATGTTGTTATCACTATTATGGAGGAAAAGGCTAAGTGGGAGTCATTAGGACACTCTCTAGGAAAGTAGTAAATGAAAGGAATACCATGTTCCTGGAGTGATTGCAGAGATTAGTGACACAAGAAAGGAGCTTGAAGTTTGCAGGGGTGGTGATTTCCACCATATCCCCATTCAACTTGCCTGTTTGGTCTGTACAGAAGACAGATGGGTCTTGGAGAATTACAGTGGGTTATCATGGACCGAGCCAGGTGGTAACTCCAATTGCAGCAGCTATGACAGATGTGGTTTAATTGTTTGAGCAAATTAACACACCCCCTGATTACCTGGTATGTAGCTATTGAGCTGGCAAATGCCTTTTTCTCCATCCCTGTCAATAAGGTCCACCAGAAGCCGTTTGTTTTCAGGTGGCAAGGCCAACAAAACACCTTTAGTGTCCTATCTCAGGGATATATCAACTGTACTACCATATGTCATAATTTAGTTTGCAGAGATCTTGATCACTTTCCCTTTACATAAGATATCACATTGGTCCATTATTATAGTGAATGATATTATACTGAATGGACCTAGTGAGCAAGAAGTAGTAATTACTGTAGACTTATTGGTAAGACATTTGAGAGCTGGAGGGCAGGAGATAAATAGTTTAAAAAATTAAAGGAGCCTTCTATCTCAGTGAAATTTCTAGGGATCCAGTGGTATGGGGCATGCTGAAATACCCTTTATAAGGTAAAGGGTAAGTTGTTGCATCTGGTCCCTCCAAAGCTAAAAAAGAGGTGCAAAGCCTCACGGGTATCTGGATTTTATGGACAATATATTCCTTCATTGAGACAACATTCTCCAAGGGCCATTTAACCACACACCACTAAGTTACTATGTGACCTAAGGTGCCCATTATAAGCTAGGTGTTACTTGATCCACCAAGCCATAAGTTGGGTATGCACAGCCGAACCCCATCATAAATTGAAGTGGAATGTAAGTGATTGAACCCAAACAGGCCCTCAGGACATAAATAGGATGATGTGAAGAAGTAGTTCAAATGCCCATTTTCCCACTCCTGCTACACCCTTTTATCTCCCAGGCTGCATGTATGGCTTCACAAGGAGTTCCTTCTGAGGAAGGAAGAGACCCATGACTGGTTTACAGATAATTCTGTACAATGTGCAGGCACCAGTCAAAAGTGGACAGCTGTAGCACCATGGCCCTTTTCTGGGATAAAGTAAATCCTCCCAATAAGAAAAACTTCAAGCAGCGCACCTGGTTGTTCACTTGGCTTGGAAGGAGAAATAGTCATACATGTGTTTATGTATCAATTTAAGGGCTATGGCAAGTGGTTTGGCTAGATGGTCAGGGACTTGGAATGAACATGATTAGGATATTGATTACAAGGAAAGTTGGGAAAGAAGTATGTGTATATGCCTCTATGTAAGGGAAAAAATGAAGAATTTGTTTTATATGTGAATGCTTAGCAAAGTGTAACCTCAGTAGAGGAAGAATTTTAATTAAGTGGATAGGATGACCTATTCTGTGGATACCAGTCCACTCATGAATAAAGTTGTCATGGTAGCAGAGAGAGAGGTTATGCATGGGTTCAGCAATATGGACTTCCAATCACCAAGGCCATGTGGCTATGACCACTGCTGAGTGCTCACTTGGCTAGCAGCAAAGACCAACACTGAATCCCCAGTAAGGCACCATTCTCACTAGGGTGATCAGCCAGCTACCTGCTGACTGGTTCATTATGCTGAACTCCTTCCATCATGGAAGTGGCAGGGTTTTTTCTTACTGGAACGGAGACTGACTTACTCTGGATATGGACTTGCCTTCCCTGAATGCAATGCTTCTGCCAAAATTGACATCCATGGACTTACAGAATGCATTGTCCATTGTCATGGTATTCCACACAGCATTGCCCCTCATCTAGGACTCACTACACAGCAAAAAGGGTATGGCAGTTGGCCTTTCTCTTGGAATCCACTAGTCTTACAATGTTCCCCACCATCCGGAGGCAGCTTGAAACAGTGGAAAAGTCTTTTGAAGACTAATTACAACACCAGGTAGATGGCAATACCTTGCAAGACTGGGACAGCGTTCTCCAGAAGAGTATGTGTATTCTGAATCAGCATCCAATATATGATATTCTTTCTTTCATAGCCAGGTTTCACAAGTTCACTAGCAAAGTTTTTGCTTTCTATTCCTGTGACCATATGCTTTCCTGCCTTAAAGATTCCAAAGGAAGGAACATTTCCACCAGGAGACTCAACAGTGACTCCACTCAACTGAAAGTTAGGACTGCTGCCCAGCCACTTTGGACTTTACATCTTCTGAATCAGTAGGCAAAGAGGAGAGTTGCTGTGTTTACTGGGGTGATTTATCCTGATTACCAAGGGGGAAATTGGACTCCTGCTCCACAATAGACCTGAGGAATAGTATGACTAGAGTACTGGAGGTCCCTTAGGCTGTCTTAGTCCTACTATGCCCTGTGAATGAGGTCAGTGGAAACTACAACAACCCAGTCCAGGTGGAACTACAAATGACCCAGGCTTGTCAAGAATGAAGGTTTGGGTCACCCCATTAGGGAAAAACCATAAACAACTGACGTGCTTTCTGAAGGTAAAGGAAATACGGTATGGGTACTGGAAGAATGTTGTTACAAATACTAGCTATAACCACATGACCAGTTATAGAAATGAGGACTGTAATTATCATGAGTATTTCTCCTTATTTGGTTCTGAGTATATGTGAATAGATATAAAATATTTTTTTCTTGCTCTTATCCTCTTATCATGTAACATAAGATGTATTGAATTTTATGTCACACTATTTGAGTATTATTAATACTGCATCATGGTATTTAAATTATGGGATATCAAGGAGAAGAGTAAATAGCACCCATAGACTTTTCCTTCTCTTCTAGAGAAGTTTTAGTGTGTTTCAGTTGTATGCAGAACAGTTGTGTTATGTGAGGTGAAACTATTATTGCCATTATTTAGAGATTATAGTTTAAGGAGATGTGCTGGATTGACAAGGTATAGACATGTGATGGTTAATTTTATATATAAACTTGAGGAGCCACAGGATCCCCAGGTATCTGGCTAAACATTATGTCTTAGTGTGTTTGTGAAAATATTTCCTGAAGAGATTAGAATTTGAACTGGCAGACTGAGTAAAGTAGATTGCCCTCCCCAATATAGACTGACCTCCCCATTCCAATTCATAGAGGGCCTGAATAGAAAAAAAAATGGTGAAGGAAGAGAGAATTTTCTCTCTCTCTGTCTCCCTCCCTCCCTCCATCCTCCCCTTTCTCTGTGTCTCCTTGTCTCTCTCTGACTCTATTAGCTAGAATATCAGTCTTATCCTGCCCTCACTATTCCTGCTTTTCAGGGCTTCAGACTTGGACTGGAATTTATACCATTGGCTCCTGGTTCTGAGGTGTTTGAACTGTACCACCTGCTTTTCTGGGCCCCCAGACAATAGAAAGCAGATCAAATTGTGGGACTTTGCAGCCTCCATAGTCATATGTGCACGTTCCTTATAATAAATCTCATTTTCGATATAGAGCCTATTAGTCTCTTTTTCTGGAGAACTCTAATACAAGTGTGTAACCATTCTTAACTCTTTGATCTTTATCCTTTGGGTTATTTTTCTTATTAAACAGAACAATCCTAGCATCCTCTTCCCACCAGCTCCTGTCTTGAAGGAACCCCTGCATCATGCTGCTGTAATCATGCTGCTTGCCTTAGAGCTAAGAATGCTCTGACTCAGACTGACAGATGGGTGAAAAAGATATGCTCTCCTTTTGCATTTTCTCCTAATGCAGTGTCAAAGTAGTTATCTGATTCTGCCTCTTGTGTTTTTTTTTAAGTTTTTGTTTATTTGATTTTTTACAAATGTGCAATATTTCTGGACATTTTCTTTATAGTGTGTTTTCATGAACAGAGCGTTCTGAACATTCTAATTATTTTAAAACCATTTTTGTTTAACATTTATATATATATATGCCTATGAAAATATAATTTTCTAAGGAAATAAAACATTTAAAAATGGAATAAATTTACCGCCCCTCATTTCAGAGAGTTTGCTACTGGACTGCAACTTAAAGTTGATGTCCCTTACGATGCTGGGATGCAGACCCAATAGAACTATTATGAATGATGTAACTATTTAAAATAGTGATCTTTAAACACAAACATTGTTACGAATAGAGAAGAAGTCAGAGACAATTTTAAATGTGTGGGAGCACAGAAGACTGAGGAAAGTGTCAGTCATGAGTGCCGTCAAGAATTATCTTTTAACCAGGAGACTGATGTCATTTATTTTTCTCATTTGTGTTTCAGTCTTCTACTGAACCAAGGAGATTTTTATGACCTTCTCAAAACTAGTTTCTTTCATAAATCCAAATCTTATTTCAAAGTTTCACTTTATTACTTCATTTCCTTTCCTTTTTCTGGCAAGTGAACCAAATCCACAGAACTGCTAATGGAACTTTCTGAGGTCTTACGTGAAGTGTGATGAATTTAGTTCAACTCCTGTTACAACAAAAGAAAAACCTGGGAAAAAATGTGGATAAAATAAAACCTAGCCTCCCCAAAATATAGTGTCGATGCAAACATAATTTAAGAATCAAAGCAGTTATCCTATCTTGGCAGTGTTGGATAAGTAACATTTCACCAAATCCCTGTATCTGGGCAGTGAAGGCAGGAGTTTAGGAAATAATGCCAGTTATTTAAAATATATCATCAAACTCAGTAAAGCATTGGGGTATAAATGGGTTTGTTTTTTTTTTAATTTTTTTTTTAAACGTTTATTTATTTTTGAGACAGAGAGAGACAGAGCATGAACGGGGGAGGGGCAGAGAGAGAGGGAGACACAGAATCAGAAGCAGGCTCCAGGCTCTGAGCCATCAGCACAGAGCCCGACGCGGGGCTCGAACCCACAGACTGCGAGATCGTGACCTGAGCCGAAGTCAGCCGCTTAACCGACTGAGCCACCCAGGCGCCCCTATAAATGGGTTTTACTGAAAACAGTATTTAAATAATTAAAGTGGTTGACAGGCTGGTAGATGTGTTCTCTCTCTCTCTCTCTCTCTCTCTCTTTTTTAATGAAGTTAGCATACAAGAAACTCTATCAATAGGATACATGTTTTGGGCTTTATTCAAGAAATGAAGGTGATTTTTCTTGATTAAAGAATGGAAGAAGAAAGAGGAAGAGTAAGGAACATTATTTATTTTTCAAACCAGAATCTGTGTACTAGATCAGAATCACCTGGAGGTCTTCTTAGACTACAGATTGTTGGGTCAACCACCAAAGTTTCTGATTTAGTAGGTTTTGGATGAGGCCAGATACTCTAAATATCAAACAAGGTTCCAGGAAGTGATGATGTGGAGATAACATTCTGAGAACTACTGCAATAGAGTGTCATGGAAGATGAGTGGAAATTTCCAAGAAGATAAGATGGTCCTGTTCTAGCATATTTGATTTCTTTAATTATCCTATAAATGAGTTAGAATTCAGAAAATTTAATTAATGACATAAACAGCATTAAAATAAGTTGCAAGCATATGCATATGACTAGGAAATTAATGCAGTAAATATAAATTGACTAAATGATTGATGGCGAAGTAGGCTTTGAAAGGATAGGTAAGGGTTTTTTAGTGTCTTTTATCCTGGGTCTCCCAAGATAAAGAACAAAATGATCATTTTTTCCCATGCTGCAGAGATAATATGGAGAAAATGTTATCTTCCTAGTACTGGTAGGAATTTCATTATAAAGAGAGATGAGCTTTATAGGACTTTCCAGAAGCTGCAGGTTAGCTCTCCACACTTTATGCAAAGGAATTTATTATAATTCCTCTATAAAGGAAGAAAAAAGAGTAAAGAACTCACAAAACTCAACACCCAAATAACAATCCAGTTAAAAAATGGGAAGAAGACATGAAGAGACATTCTTCCAAAGAAGACATCCAGATGGCTAACAGACACATGAAAAGATGCTCAGCATCACTCCTCATCAGGGGGATAGAAATCAAAACCTCAATGAGGTATCACCTCAAACCTGTCAGAATTGCTAAAATTAACAACACAGGAAACAATAGATGTTGTCGAGCATTCGGAGAAAGGGGAACCCCTGCTGACACTGTGGTGGGAATGTAAACTGGTGCAGCCACTCTGGAGAAAAGTATGGAGTTTCCTCAAGAAGTTAAAAATAGAACTACCCTATGATCCAATAATTGTGCTACTAAGTATTTACCCAAATGATACAAAAACTGATTTGAAGGGATACATGCACCTTGACACGGCACTATCAGCAATAACCAAATGCTGCAAAGAGCCCAAATCAGCTGGCACATGGGTAAAGAAGAAGTTGATTTATATATATATAAATATATATATATATATATATAAAATATATATATAATATATATATTTATATATATATAAACGAATATATATATTCCTTCGTTTATATATATATATTTATATATATATAAACGAAGGAATATATATATTCGTTTATATATATATTCATTTATATATATATAAATTTCATTTCATTATATATGTATATATAAATTTCATTTCATTATGTATGTATATATAATGAAATGTATATATATATATATATATATATATATATATATATATATAAAATGAAATGTTACTCAGCCATAAAAAAGAAAGGAATCTTGCATTTTTCATGACATATATTGAGCTAGAGAATATTATGCTAAGTGAAGTAAGTCAGTCAGTGAAAGAAATACCTTATGATTTCACTCTTATGTGGAATTTAAGAAACAAAGTAGATGAACACGGGGGTGGGGGGAAGAGAGGCAAAACAGGAAATAGACTCTCTTCATTATAGAGAACAAACTGAGGGTTACTGGAGGGGAGCTGGGGAGGATGGGATAAATAGGTGATGGATATTAAGGAGGGCAGGTGTGATGAGCACTGGGTGTTGTTTGTAAGTGACGAATCACTACATTCTCTTCCTGAAGTATTACTGTGTATGTTAACTAACTGGAATTGAAATGAAAGAGGCTGAAGAGAACTGTGAGGAGTGACCTAGTGGCCTGGGGCCAGGGAAAGAGTCACATCTACTGGAGAGCTTCCAGTGAAATTCTATAGGGATGTTATTGGACTTATAGCAGATATCACTGGGCTTCTTGTGGAAGCCAATGACAAAGCTAACCTGTGTGTGTAGATTTTAGCGCAGGTCCAAGAGCACTTACAGCTAATTTACATTGATGTGCTAATTCAATAATTAAAATAACCTCTTTGTTCTCCTAATTTTCATGTGATAATTTAAACATAAAATCGGAAACTTCACAGTGATTAAAAAGTTTAATCTTCACTATTTGAGCATTTTCCATGAAAAATAAAATTTCTAGTATCTTCAGAAAAATCAGGATATTTTCACTGAAGAGAACCTAATGGACAGCTCTGATTAAAAAAAGAAAAAAAGATTTCTACATGTTGTATCCAAATCCATCTCTTCCTAACTTCAAACTACTGGCTTTGATCTGCTAGTTTTTCCTTGTGGATTAGCATACATAAATGTAAATCTCTTCTCTCTGATTTTGTTATAGATAGTTTAGATATTTTTTTGTGTGGTTTCAATTTCATCTAGTGTTTTGGCACGTAGTGTTTATTCAGTCATTGTTTGTGGAGGTAGGCTTCGGTTTCATGTGATGAAGGTACTCATCTAAGATCACTGAAATTTGTCATGTTGCTTTTCTTACACTGTGGTATGGGGAGCTGGACATGTTTCAGACAATGCTGGATTATAGTCAACACTTTTGGGGATTTTTGCCTCACCATTCCTTCTTTCAGTACCGGAATTTTCTTGGGGGCATCTCCCTTCCATCAGTAACTTTATATATGGTTTAGGGGCACTTGCAACCATCTCTGATCACACAGTAGCTTATCTGACCCTGTCGTAACAAACAGAGCATCACATCATCTGGTGATAGTGGCTGGTCCAGGATAGGCAGTTGATCCAGGCTGATCAAATGCAGTTTAATCCTGGGGCTCTTTGGAAATATTGAGAGGAGAGGTCTCTCTTCCCATGAATTTGGAGCTGTGTTGACTTAAGTCTGAGTTGCTGGGGGGAAACCATGTGGAGAAAGCCTGCCTGCAAATGAAACCAACACAAAGGAAAGCAGAGTCAAAAGAGACTAGTTAACGATGACATCCTTTGAGTCTTTGAAGCCCAAGAGGGCATGAAGGCAGCTCAGCTATAAGAAATCATATATTCTCTCTTTCAACCTAAGCCAATTTTGGATGAATTTTTTTTAGTCCTAATTTAAACAGGAGTTAGTGGGATCAGCATAGGGTGATGAATGCTGGAGGCATAAAGCTGGAGTCCTGTTTCTAATTCTAAAATTTTCAGGATGGTAAACTTCCAGTGGAGTTCGTTAATAATTGCATTCTTATAGACTGGTTGTTACTCAGAGTGTAGGCAGTGTAGCAATTACACAGCCCCCTTACCTCGCAGCTTATTAGAAATGCAGAATCTCAGCCTGCCCTCTCCCTATACCTACTGAATCAGAATCTGCATTTTTAAAAGATACCCCACAAATTTGTATGCCTGTTACCATTATTTGAGAATCCTTGCTGTGGATCTGTTAGATCTTGCCTGGCCTGCTTCTGCTTTGGGGCCTTCACATGGCTATTGTTTCTACCTAGAGTAATTTTCCCACGGGTTTCCCGAGGCATAGCTAAGCCTCTTACAAGTTTTTCTAAAATTTCACCTTTCCAATGAAAGCTGTTTTTTTTTCCTACCTTCCTCCAAGAGAATGTGAATTCCTTGAAGTGAAGAGGTTTTGGCTGCTCTCTTTTGTGATATCCTCCAAACATCTAATGCAGGTGTCTGATACATAGTACTTAGTAAATATTTGTTGGACAATGTTTAGCTATCACCTTATATTACTCTCTCCCCTTCCCCCCCCTCCCGCTTTTCATTTTTCATTCTGGTTTAGATATACTGTTTTCTTTTTTCTTCCTTAAATATACCAAGCTAGTGCTGTTCAGGGACTTTCCACTTGATTTTTCTTTATTCCTGCACATTTCTTTTTTTAAATATTTTTTAATGTTTATTTATCTTTAAAAGAGACAGAGAGTGAGTGGGGGAGGAACAGAGAGGGAGGGAGACACAGAATCTGAAGCAGGCTCCAGGCTCCAAACTATCAGCACAGGGCCCAACACGGAGCTCGAACCCACGAACCACAAGATCATGACCTGAGCCGAAGTCAGATCCCCAACCGACTGAGCCACCCAGGCGCCCCTACTCCTGCACATTCTTTATTCAGATCTTCACATGTTTTTCTCCTGTTCATCATTCAGGTCGCAGATCACATTTCATCTCCTCAAAGATGCCTTCTCTGACAGACTTCAACCAAAGTTACCATCTCCCCACAAACCACCCCTCTGTATAATAGCACTGTCCAATAGGGAGTCACTGTAGTAGTTATTTAAGTGTTTCATTTTATTAACAGCTTTATTGAGATATAATTCACATACCACAAAATTCATCCTTTTAAATTGCAAATTTCAACGTGGTCTTTTATATTCACAGAACTGTTCAGTGATCACTATCAATTTTAGAACCTTTTCATTACTCCTGAAAAATACCTGTACCCGTTAGCAGTCCCTCCCTATTTTTCCCTTTCCCCAGCCCCTGGCAAACTATTCCTTATTTTGATTTGCCTTTTATGAATATTTTATTTAAATAACAATATGATATGTGGACTTTTGTGATTGTCTTCTTTTATTGAACATAACATTTTTAAGGTTCATCCATGTTGCAGTGTATGTCAGTACCTCTTGTTTTTATGACTATATTCCACTGTACGGATATTCCACATTTTGTTTATCCATTCATCAGTTGGTGGACATATGGGATGTTTCACTTTTTAAAGATCAAGACTAAAACAGTCTGAATAGTCTTGTACAAGATTTTGTATGAATATGTTTTCAATTCTCGGACGTATATATCTAGGAGTAGAATTGCTCGGTCATGTGCAAGTATGTTTAACAGTTTGAGAAACCACCAGACTATTTTCCAGAGTCTTCAAATAATGTATAAGAATTCCAATTTCTCCATCACCGCTAATATTTATTATTCTGTCTTTTTAATTATAGCCTTTGTAATATGTGTGAGATGGTATCTGATGGTAGTTTTCATTTATATTTCCCTAATGACTAGTGATGCAGTTATTGATCATTTGTGTATCTTCCTTAGAGAAGTGGCTGTATAAATATTTGATAATTATTCAATTGGGTTATTTGTCTTTGCATTATTGAGTTTAAGAGTTCTTTATATATTCTAATTAGATACGTGATTTTAAAATATTTTTGTCATTATGTGCATTGTCTTTAACATTCTTGATGATGTCCTTTGAAACACAAAATTTTTACTTTTGGTAAAATCCAATTTACTTATTCTTTTGCCGTTTGTACTTTTAGTGTCATATATAAAAATCATTGTTGAGTCCAAGGTCATGAATATCTACCCCATTTGTTTTCTTCTAATAATTGTATAGTTTTGGTTCTAACATTTAAGTCTATGATCCACTTTAAGTTAATATTTCTATATCATATAAATTAGGGATCCAGCTTCATTTTTTTGCATGTGAACTCAATTGTGCCAGATCACTTTGTTGAGGAGACTAATCTTTTTTTTTTCATTTTTTTTAATGTTTATTTTTGAGAGAGAGAGAGAGAGAGCACAAGCAGGGGAGGGGCAGAGAGAGAGGGAGACACAGAATCTGAAATAGGCTCCAGGCTCTGAGCTCTCAGCACACAGCCCGAAACAGGGCTCAAATTCAGGTACAGTGAGATCATGAACTGAGCTGAAGTTGGATACTTAACCGACCACACACGCACCCTGAGACTAATCTTTTTAAAATTTACTTATTTTGAGAAAGAGAGAGTGTGCACACAAGCTGGGGAGGGGCAGAGAGAGAGAGAGAGAGAGAGAGAGGGAGAGAGAATCCCAAGCAGACTCCAAACTGTCAGTACAGAGACCTACATGGGTCTCAATCTCATGAACCATGAGATGATGACTTGAGCTGAAATCAAGAGTTGGATGCTTAACCGAATGAGCCACCCAGGCGCCCCAGAGAAGACTAATCTTTTCTTATTGATTCATCTTATCCTATTCAAAATTCAATTGACCATAATGTGAAGACTTATTTCTGGACTCTCAATTCTATTCCGTTGATCTATATGTCACTCCTTTTGCCATATTGTCTTGATTATTTTTGCTTTGTAGTATTTTTGAAATTGGGATGTATGAGTGCCCCAACTTTATCCCATTTTTCAAGACTGTTTTTGCTGGTCTGGGTCCCTTGCATTTGCATATGAATTCCAGCATCAGTTTGTCAGTTTATACACACACACACACACACACACACACACACATACCTAGGATTTTGATAGAGACTGTGTTGAATCTGTAGATCAATATTGGGATTATGGCCATTTTAACATTATTAAATATTCCAATCTGTGGATAAAGAATTTATTTCTTTTCCATTTATTTAGACTTTCTTTCATTTCCATAATTTTGGAAGATTTCTATGTACAAATCTTGGGCTTCTTAATATATTGTTATGTATATATTATTTCTTTCTGATGCTATTATAAATTAGATTGTTTTCTTAATATCGTTTCTTGATTGTTCATTGCTGATATGTAGAAATACAACTGATATTTGTGTATGGATCTTGTATCCTTAAACTTTGATCAACTGATTTATTAGTTATGATAGTTTAGTGGATATATAGTGGCTTGAGAACATACTTTGCCGTTATTTTTGTTGAAGATTCCTTTTATGTGATATATCACTTTCTCTTTCTGTTTTTAATAGTCTTTGTTTTAAGCTTTGAACAGTTGTACTCTGATGCATCCAAATGTATTTCCCTTTGAGTTTTTCGTACATGGAGTTTATTGAATTTGTTGGATGTGTAGATTAATGTTATTCATTAGAATTAGAAATTTTTCAGCTATTTTTTCTTCAAATATCCTTTCTGCCTGCCTTCTTTTCTGGGACTCCCATTGTGTACATGATGGTATACTTGATTATGTCTCATACTTCTCTAAGGCTCTGTTCATTTTTCTTTTTTTTTAAGGGGAGAGGGTGTTGGAGAATCGTTATTCAGTCTGAGTAATGGCAATTGACCTTTTTTCAGATTCACTGATTCTTTCTTCAGTCAGCTGATATCTGTTCTTGAAATTCTTTAATGAATTTTTCTTTCAGTTATTGTATTTTTTATTCCAGAACTTTTGTTTTTCTTTTATTGATATTCCCTATGTAATTCCCATACTTTCCTTTAATTCTTTAGATATGGCCTCCTTTAGTTCTTTAAGCATATTTCTTTTTCTGTGCATTGCACACACTTTCCTGTTTCTTTGCAAGCATAGTAATTTTAAAATTTAAATTAATATGGGTGCCTGGGTGGCTCAGTCAGTTAAGTGTTCAACTTCGACTCAGGTTATCACGACTCAAATCATGATCTCACGATTTGTGAGTTCAAGCCCCACATAGGGCTCTGTGCCGACAGTGCAGAGCCAGCTTGGAATTCTCTATTTCTCTCTCTCTCCCTCTCTCTCTCTTTACCCCTCCCCCACTTGCACTTTCTCTCTATATCAAAATAAATAAATACACTTTAAAAATAATAAAAAATAAAATTTAAATTAATGTTGCAACCCTGGAAATCAAATCCCCCCTCTTCCCAGGGTTTATTGTTGTTACCATTTGTTGTTGCTGCTGCTGGTGATGTTAGTTTAGTGACCTTCTGGTACTAACCAATTTTTTAAAGTCTGTATTCCTTATCTTGTGTATCCACTGATATCTCTGCTCAGTTAGCTTAGAGGTCTGCTAATAATTGGACAGAAATTTTTCTCAAATGCCTTTAAATAAATACTTATTTGAGAGGTGCCTGGATGGCTCAGTTGGTTCAGCATCTGACTTCAGCTCAGGTCATGATCTCATAGTTCATGAGTTCAAGCCCCACATGGAGCTCTGTGCTGACATGACACCTCAGAGCCTGGAGCCTGCTTTGGATTCTGTGTCTCCCCCTATCTCTGCCCCTCCCCTACTTGTTCTCTCTCTCTCTCTCTCTTTCCCTCTCTCTTTCTCACTCTCTCTCACTCTCTCCCTCTCCCCTTCTGTCTCAAAAGCAAATACACATTAAAAAAAATTTTTAAATATAGTTATTTGAGATTGACCATTCCTGTGGTGTTAAATACAATTTTCATGTTTTATCAAACAGTTTGTAACTTCGCTTTAGCTTTTACTTCCTGCTTACACAGGGCTCACAGTCAGCCTGAGATAAGAGATTAGGTTTTCTGAGATCTCTCCTAAGGATGGGAAATCTGTGAATATATGTATGCCTTCTAGATTCCCAGAAATGTATTGAAATTTTCAAAAGCTCCTACAGACATCTCATTCCCCAGTTTTTTTATTTTAAATTTTTTGATCAACCTATTTTAGGCCCAACTAGTATCTTCACCTCAATTTGATGCAATATTAAACAATTGCTGCTGATTGTTTACACCAAACATTATGGAAACATGGCTGTCTGTTCAGTATGAACTCTCAGTTGAGTCAAACAAAGGCAAATCCTGCTTTTCCAGGGAGCTGCCAGAGAGATTAAACAGTGACAGTTTTCTGGGGATGGGGCTTTGTGGGAGATCAAACACATTCTGACCTCCTTGTTGCAGCTATACATTATTTTTACAATTATCATAGGTTTGATGTTGATGTTGTTTTTCAGGGCTACCTCAGAGCTGAGTAGAGGGTATGGTAATATTTCAAGTTAAAACACAGCAAAATTTGTTGATCTTACTGACATTCAGCTAGTTTTCTTGAATAAACACTCATGTGATTGTTGCAAACTTTAGTTAATTGACAGAGTTCTGAAAAAATTGATTTTGACTTTGTTTTCATTTCTTGTTGTTTTATGGAGGAGTGGATTTTCACAGTTCTTTCCTCTGCCGTTCTAGACATACGTCGTTGGCTATTTAATTTATATTTGAGTTAAATGTAATTAAAATTTCAGTGTCTTGGTTTTACTAATTTTTTTAAGTTTATCTATTTTGAGAGAGACAGAGAGAGTGTGAGTGGGGAAGGGGCAGAGAGAGAATCCCAAGCAGTTTCCATGCATAATCGTCATGCAGAGTCCAATGTGGGTCTCGAACTCACAAAACTGAGATCGTGACATGAGCCGAAATCAAGAGTTGGTCACTTAACCAATTGAGCCGTCCAGGTGCCCCTACGCTAATAAAATGCTCAGCAGTCATATGGGGCTGGTGGCTGACTACCTTATTAGGCAGTGATGTCAACGGGTCATTTTAATAACCGCCAACTCTTTTATTAGATAGGGCTGTTCAAAAATATTACTTTGTTGCCCATCATTTAATTGTTTGGATAGTAAAACTGTTAGTTCTTTGTGGGTACTTATTTATTCCTCTGACCTGTCAAGTCTACTAATATCTGGGTTTCTCAGTTGTTTGGTCAAGGCAACCATACAACTGTTTCTGACAAGCAGAAGGCTTACAATGTAAGTGATAGCATGGGAAAATCCCAGAATTACTTTGTAATTTGGCTACCTTTGAGCATTGACATTACTGTAGTCTTGAAGTAAAATTATAAAAGTGAATTGAATCTTAATTTTAGAAGGCCTTGAATGCAGAAATTAGGAGCTCAGGCATGTAATTCCCATTTGCCAATTTATGATAGGTAACCATTAGTGGTCACCTATTGTATTGTGTTCAAAGAGAATCTCAGGCTACATTAAGGCTTTGTAGAATATTTCCTGATTCATAGATATTTTCTTTGTGCACAGGAAGTGTAAGTGGTGTTGCATTTGCTTCTTGTTAGTTATATTCAAAGTCTGCTGTATACAGGTGGGAGAAATCACAGGGTTCTCTTAAATTTTCAGAGGCTTTTCATATTAATGATCTCATTTTACCTTCACAGCAACATTGATAACTGGTTGTATTATCTGTAATTTTACATGTGGACACTGACAGAGAGGTTAATTAGCTAGCCCATGAACATAGAGTTACATAGGGGAGGTGTTGTTTTGTAGCATACGTTAGCTAGCTTCCAGCCTTTAAAATATAAAAGATAGCACACTGTGTAATTTGCTACATGCATGTCAGAATAACATGTCACTTGGTTCTAAGCTGTTGTATAATCAAATACCCACCATTTTTTAGTAACAATATCTCTCAGTTTATTTTTAAAAAATTACAATCCTTATTCAATTTCTTGTAAGATACACCCAGATTTCAGAAACAAAAAGAATGTGAAAATATAAAGTGCTAGCAATTTTCAAAGCCAAAGAAGATAATAGATGCTTTTTTTTCTAATTGGGATCAAAATTGTATATTCATGTTGTGACAGTTGAGTTCTCTGGGAAATACACAGGAACCTTTTTTTAAGAATTCAGACTTTTACTGGATAGTAACACCCATGAAATAAAACAGGAGGAAGCACAACTGGGCAGGAAGAGTCATCATGTCATTACACAGACATAATGAACTCTGTGAGCTCCTTGAGGATCTCTAAGACTTGCTTTGGGTGGAAATGACTAGGCCTTTGTGGCATCACCTTGATTAGTCATTAGCTGGGGCGACATCCTTGGGAAAGTGTAACCTTAGTTCCAAAACTGGAGCCAGCTATGAAAAAGCTAACAGCTAGAGACTGCCCAGTAGCCACATTCCTGGAAACTGGACAGTGAAGGAGAATCTTGAAGGACCATATGAGTGATGTATGTTCATGTCTGCCACATAAATCTATCACAAAATCCTATTTTTAAGCATACATAAATCATTATACTATGGAATTTGTATATTCTATATAGTCACAGATATTCAAGCAATTCATCACAATATGTGCTTCTATGATTACAGTTAACAAAAATGAGTATTTTCTGGCAAGGATTTCTGCAAACTCAAAATTAAGTAGATAGGTGTTTATGCATTTACAATCTGATGTTAACTACCTAAATGTTTGAATCTTCTCAACTTTGGTCACAGAAGTTAATTTATAGTCAGTAGATCATATTCCCTAATAAAAATTGGAGACAAAGTAGCAAAAATTAACATATTACAGTGAACATAAGCCATTCCTAATTGTAAGATGCAGCACTATGACTAAAGGAAATTCCCAAGTAAGCAAGGATATAATTGTATCTTATGACATTTATTATAAGATGTAACGAGATTTCAGAGATCTCAAAATGAGAAAAAATACATATATTGCAGAATTATAGATATGTGACTTTTTGTTATATTCCCATTGGTGGCTTTGTCTCAGAAAGGACCAGTAATCATTCATTCTTCTGCCTAGAAGAGACTCAATGATACATTGGAGATTCTAGCTTATGTACACTCTTACCTCCTTTTGCTCCTACTACACTTGCTGTGGCCCTTCTCTTATTTTCTTGCTTCCCATTTTGTAAAATCTTGGCCACTAAATATTTCTGCTCTGCTATTAGTCAGCATAAGCTAATCATAGCTTATTAAAGATTTATTTTTTTACCCATGGTAAATATCTATGGCATGAGTAGGGCTGTGCTCAACATGTCATTTAGGAACCCAGGCTGATAGAAAATCTATCATCTAGTAATAGAAACATCTTAACATGTAACTTCCAGAGAAAGATGGGGTTCCTCCTCTTGTTGATCCAAGTGGTAGGTTCTTTTCCTACTCAGTACCATTCGCCACATAGCCAAATAATGAAACAGTATTTGATGGTAAGCAGGTAATTCAATGGGTAGAGAATGGAGAAGAGGAGTTCATGCTTTAAAGGCACCCTCTCCCAGATTAGATCTCATGATAAGGGTATTATGGGGTTAGAGTAATTAAGAGGCTGGTAAGCAAGCTGACCTCAAAAGTTTTTGGGAAAGGGGAGGAGGTTTCTCAGGATCCAACTGCCTCCTCTTTTCTTTTCTTTTCTTTTCTTTTTTTTTTTTAATTTATTTATTTTTGAGAGACAGAGTGAGACAAAGTGAGACTGGGGGAGGGGCAGAGAGAGAGAGAGGGAGACACAGGATTGGGAACAGGCTCCAGGCTCTGAGCTGTCAGCACAGAGCCTGACGCGGGACTCGAACCCACAGACTGTGAGATCATGACCTGAGCCGAAGTCGGACGCTCAACTGACTGAGCCACCCAGGCGCCCCTCCTCTTTTCTTTTCTTAAATAGACACAGTTGAATCTGTTATGGCACTGGTATGTGTGTCCTTTGTTACTATAATTAGAGGATAAAGATCTCAAGGTCATCTGGAAGGTTAGCAGGGCATCCGAACTAGATCATAGTGGGCAAAATCTGGGTCTGGGGGGTTTGTTTGGAGTGTGTGACTTTTGGCATCCGGCCTCCTGGTGGCAAGCAGCACCAGTAAGCGGGGTAGAAAACTGGGTTATTGTGGCTTGTTAGCAAGTCTCTGGTGACATTTCTCTCAGACAATAAGGCAAATATTACTTCAGCTTCCATTTGATTCTCAGAACTGTCAGATGGCTTCATCTGAATGCAAAGGGCCGGCGAGTCAAATAAGAGAAGAATTGTGTCAAATAATTGGAAGAATATACCTGCATCTCTACCACAGCTAGTAACATTATTATAACTCATTTACATCTCGTTATAGTAATTGAATAGTGTCTTCCAGAGATTTCAAGCCTTAGAACATAGAGATGACATTGATTCCTCACAGCTGGTCTCCTCTTAACATTTATGGCAAAGGGGTGCCTGGGTGACTTAGCTGAGCATCCCAACTCTTAATTTCAGATCAGGTCATAATCTTACAGCTGTGAGATTGAGCGTCGGGCTCCACACAGCATGGAGCCTGCTTAAGATGCTCTCTCTCCCTCTCCCTCTGCCCCTACCCCATGCACACTTGCGCATGTTCTCTCTCTCTCAGAAAAAAAAAAAAGAAAGAAACTTATGGCTAATTCACCAATTTGAAACATACCACTAAATCTACTGTTACATTGTTATTTTGCGGATCAGTACTTTCTGCTCTTGGTACATTTCCTATCCTTTCAGAGCTATTTCACTTAATAATTTCCTCACTTAACCCAGAAAAGATAAAAACATATTTAAAAACATATTCATAATTTCTAAATAAAGTGTGTTTATTAATAGATGTTGAGAATTCCCAATTTATAAAGTAAGTTATTAAGGTTAAAAATAATTTCCCATCTTTTCACAAAAGTTAAAATACTATCTTTTTATATTTTCTTATTCCTATTTTTATTCATTTTCTCGTATTTTGCTATACTCATAATTCTATAACAACTGGTACTGCTCCTACATCTAAGTTAATCTTTTCTAACAGTCTCCTTATTAAGACTGGATCTACTGTACAATTAAGCTTTTATTTCAAAAACACTTAAATTAAGCTCCTTTATGTCTCTTTCGAATCCCTACTTGCCAATCGATATGGTTACATTTGGTGTTGACCAAATTTTGAGTGTAATACTTAAATAATTCAAGTTTTTCAATACAAAATACACTACTTGGATCACACTGTGATATATAACAGGACACTTCCTCTGATGTATTAATTTATGAGTAATTAAAAATTGGTGTTAACTTAGTGGCTGTAATGGACTTACTACCCTCATCACTAATTCTGTGACCTATAAATTGTAATTGTGGTGAACAGAAATATTTTCTACTGTTATTATCAGTGTTTTTTATTGTAACTATCAAGTTCTAAAATATAATTTTGCATCTGGAAGTCCTAATGGATAAGTGAGCAGGAAAACTGACAATATGTTAATGGGGACTTTCTGCCATACTTATTGCCTTAAAGAGTGGACTGGGTTCTGTCTTACTGCATTATATTTTGTAGTCTGGTTGACTGCCTTTAAAAAAATGTCAACAACAAGTTAAAACTAGGCAGGTAAATCTCTCTGAACTGATAGTAAAACTCTTGTAATTCCTTCAGCAAAAAAAAAAATCAAATTTTTATTAAATTTTGGGAAGCAAATAATTTTGAGGATGAAGTAGAAACTGCATTTACCTCTTTTTTTCACATTATAGAAATTTCAACATTGTAATGTTGTACAAAATTGTTGGTGTACAACATTGTAGTTTGACATCTGTATACTACAAAGTGATCACTCCCAAAAGTCTAGTTACTCTTAACCAGTAAGCACCAGTGACTGAAACTCCAACCACTAAAGAAAACAGAAATAAAACCATAATTAGAAATATTAAATCTTTATTCATTTACTCTAAAATGTTTTAATAAGAAAAGCTCTTGGAAGCAAGGGGCCTTTTTATTTGAATACTCTGTCCACATATTGGTGAATTGAAGTATAATGAGTTATAAAGGCAAACATATCTAGTTTCAAATTTCGGATCTCAGAGTTGTGTCAGTTAGGAAAGTTACTTGATTTCTTTATATCTTCTAGTTTTCATACCTTTTAATGTGTAGTGTGAATAAGACCTAACTGTAAAGAGTTTCTATGAAGATAATTTGGATATTTTTTGAAAAAGAAATAGTGGCACAAAATCAGTTTTGGATAAACTTCCCTTTCTTGCCCTGCATTCTATATTGGGGTTTGGAATTTATATCTAGGTCATAATTCTGTAGCACTTGCATCTCTGGGACGCTCTAGAGAAAGAAAAGACATGTGGTGGGTCTTCAGACATATAATAAATGTAAATAAAAGTTGGCAAAGGTTGTCTAACTCAAAAAAGAATCATGTGAAAAAAAAGAGCCTTACAAATTCAGCACCGATGAAATAAGCCAAATGCTATGGTCTCATTATTATTTGAGCTTTCCTAATTATTACTCAGATTTATTGATGTTTACTAGAAATGCTGCTATGTACAAATGAAATTATGTACTTGTAAACCTATAAAATTTTATAGAACTATGCAAGACTTTTAACTTCTTGTGCAGAAATATCCATTCATGTCATTCACAGTTCTACAAATACTCATTGAGCACTTTTGTTCCAGGTAAACAAACTAAACATTGTTTTTTTTTAATGTTTATTTATGACTTAGAGAGAGAGAGAGAGAGAGAGAGACAGAGACAGAGAGAGAGAGAGAGAGAGAGAGAGGAGGAGAGAGAGGAAGAGAGAGAATCCCAAGCAGACTCCTTTGCTGTTAGCAAGGAGCCTAATGTGGGACTCGATCTCAGCCCGGAAGATCATGACCTAGCCAAAAATAAGAGTTGTTTGCTTAACCGATTGAGCTACCCAGTCACACCAAAATATTGCCATTAGATGTTAGAAGGTTGAATGATTATTGTTGCAAAACTATTAGCTTCAGACAGTGATTCTTGAGGACTCCAAAAAAAAAATCATTCATCGTTCCCTTTAGCAATTCATTTTATCTAAAGGAGTGTTATTATATCATGGCCACCTACTTACATCTGATTTATGAGTAGTAGGAAAATGGCAAAGGTTTTTGTACCTGTAGTTAATGTGAACACTTGTGAAGTATATTTTTGAGTTCTACTACGCCTGTATTTAGTATAATATTTGTAACAAATTGCAATAGTAACTTGACTCATTTAAAAATTAAGTTGTGGTTTGGGGTGCCTGGGTGGCTCAGTCAGTTGAGCATCCAACTTCGGCTCAGGACATGATCTCGCAGTTTGTGAGTTCGAGCCCCGCGTCTGGCTCTGTGCTGACGGCTTGGAGCCTTAGAGCCTGCTTCTGATTCTGTGTCTCCCTGTCTCTCTGCTCCTCCCCTGTTCACGCTCTGTCTCTCTCTCTCAAAAATAAACATAAAATAAAATTAAGTTGTGGTTTTACTAAACCTTGAAATTAAATTAAACAACAGATTGAATAAAATAGTTTAACTGTCTAAGAAAAGCATATCTTGAAAAACCCTGATTCCTCAATGTCAAGTAACTTAAATATTTACTTGTTTAGAAAAGATATATTCACATGGACCTTATTTTATCTGTGCTAGAAAACATTACAGTATAGTTCTTGAGAGCACAGTTTTAATTTGGCTTGGTAGAACAGAATTCAGTTCTGGAGCATGTTGCTTAAATTAACTATCAGTTTTCTCATCTTTAAAATGCAACTATTTAAACATTTTTGTGGAAATCAACTTATATAATTGATTCAAGATGTATAACATGTTATTTGGAACACATTTGGTAAGGATTTGATAAGCAATAGCTTTTGATGCTTTTATCAAGCATTTCATATTGTCAATTATTTTATATTATTAATTTAGTTTTCAACCCATCGGGCAACACTATTGCATTGGTATTAGAAATTGTTTCTGTAAAAGAGTAAAGGTGATAATTATCATTGCAGTATATTCTTAAATGTGGTCATTGTGCCCATTTACCTCAGATGAGACATAATGACTTTTTTATTTGTTCTTTTTTTTTTTTTTTTCCATTAGCAAACTTTATTAGACAAAGAAATTGATGCCTCCTTAGGACAGGATTTTGAAGTACTGTATTTATCTTTTTACATACAAAATAAGGGAAATTGAACTTCTCATCCATTTCATTTTCTATTTGTTTGTAGTATTTTCTACACTCAATCAGCTTTTATTACATGAGAAAAAGGATTAAAAATGCAAACTCATTACAATTATATTCAGAGGCCTATAACTTCCTGCTCTACACTGCTAAAATTCCTCTTTATCCAAAATAAATAAGTAAATAAAAGTTTTGTCCTTCTCCTATGGCCTGGCATTCACTGGAAATCATATTTTCTCTCTAGAGAGGTACCTGAGATCCCCTAGACTAGATGACTCTACTTGACAAAAGTCTATCTCTTACAGCATTTAGCAGACCTGTGGCAGCAACATGACTCTGTCCCTTGAATCCATTGACTTTAGACACAAGAGAGCATTGTGAATAGATAGTAAAAGTGATTGATTCGTCTCATAGTATTTAACTTCATGATAGAATGGCAAGAGCTCCAACAGTCAAAATTTCCCTTCCCTGCCTGGTGAGTAATTTGTGAGTTGACTCAGCAAATTACATGTTATGAGTCTGAAATTCTGGATTCAAGGGAAGAGTTTCTAATGAGATGTCCTCCTAAAATATAAGGAAAGGAAGGAGGGATTTGAATAAATAAGACGAAGATGACTGCTACTGAGTGTTAATTCTCTGAGTTGTTATAATGCATTTCATGCTATCGGTGATAAATAACTTCTATAGTTACAAAATATCTTGAGTCCTAATTCCAGATATTGGTGAAGTGTTTTAGTTATGTAGATGAGTGAAATTCAGCTGTAGTGTGACATTAATAAGTTTGGAAAGCCATGTTTTTGAATGAACAGATGAAATATTAAATATTTGGAAAGCTATTAACAAGAAAATACATGCTGTACTTCCATATTAGAAGCGTGAAATGCATGAACAAAAAATGTACTGTAGACATTTTCTACACAGAATAATATTACTTGTCAAATATTACAAAGCAGCAATTTCCTACAGAGGGAGATCTCCGATTTTTAAAGTAATGATTATTATCCTTAGAATATTAACACTTGCCCATTATGTAAGAATCAAAAAGAGAAAAGAGATCACATGCTTTAAAAAATGTACTAGAATAATGAGATTTCTCAATTTCTATTTTATTCATCTAAGATGACAAATGTTGCCTATCACAGATAAATCTATAGAAGACTAAGGAAGAATGATCTCATGTGAACTCTGATGGCTGTTTTTGAGAATGAAAAAAGTACTAGATATTGCAATTATGTTTAAAAGGAGAAATATTTACTTAGGGGAATAATATTAAGGAAGATTTTTAAAAAGATAAGACATTCTGAACCCCACAGCAAAGTATCTGAAAAGACTGACATAGTTTTTCAATTACGAGATAAGCTCCAAGAAATATTTTATAGTACTGTGCAAAGGGGAAAAAAAATGAAGGAGCTGGATAGGTTTATTTTAAACTATTTCTGTTACACCATTTACTCATTTGCAAATATTAGCGATCATGACAATTTTGAACAAATGCAAGGTTTTATCATTTCTTGCATTTTGAATGGTGCTGCCTTTTCATGAATCAAAAGATAGAACAACTAAGTAGTCAAAAGCCAAAAAACAAAGGCCGTCTTGGAGGAATCTCCAAATAACACTATCAAAGGTGGTAAAACAAGTGTGATTTAGAAATGAGTCCAAATGAAGTTAGCCTAGGATGGGTATAAAAAGCTATGGGTTCCTTGAAAACTTGAAACCCTTTCTAGAATCACAAATGCAGTTAGTTCATACAGAGATAAATAGGACTGACTAAATTGTGGAAGGTATTAATGACACTCATGTTGTATGCTGGTAGCAGAGAATTATACATATTGTAATTTCACAAACCCAAATTTTGAAATAGTCTTTCACAAAAGTTTATATAAACCAATCCACCCTTTTACACTTTAATATATTTTATAATTCTCAATTCAGGTTTTCCCTCTTCCATGATAACTCTGATAAGGAAGTGATACAAAAAAAGAACATGCATTGACGTTTATTGTCAAGGGTGTCGTCTTGGGATCCAGTTTTCCTCTCCTGAACCTTTCTATGCACCCAGTTAACACATCTAAGAAGGCGCCTCAGAAGGCTGGGGGAAACAGATTCTGCTAAGTGTCATAAATTCAAAAACCCACATCTGTCTGTTATTGGTGGGTCCAATATCAATTTTACAAAAATCCTACATGGCAAATATGCACAAGGTGAAAATTTCCCATTTGAACTATCTCACTAAAGGTATGTCCTAAAATGAAAAAAAAATGTTAATATCTTTTTTTTTAATTTTTTTTAGTGTCTATTTATTTTTGAGAGAAAGAGAGAGAGAGAGGCAGCATGAGCAGGGGAGGGACAGAAAGAGGGGGAGACACAGAATCTAAAGCAGGGTTAGATACTTTAAATACTTCCCACAATGAAAAGTCAATAGTTCCAGCAATGACTATAGTGTAAAAAATCTTGAACATTAAAACATTTGAAAGACACAGTTATTTGCTATGGTCTTCACAGAGGAAATATGAGGACAGTCCCACTAAGAAATTATTTAAACATATGAATGATTCCTACATAGAGACATAATTAGCTAATACCATATTTGTGACCAGTAAAAAGACCTCTGGTATCTTAGACCAGTTGTTTTTATAAACCTATCTGACAGAATAGAAGTAGATAAATTATTGGGAATAATTGAGGCAAATGACTCTTGGCCTAAGATGTTTGAAAGCATCCCAAGAGGAAACGTTACAGCTGTTAATAAATAGCGTAATATGTTAACACATCATGTGGCATAACTGGTGGACTGACTGCCTGTATGATTTCTAATGAAGTATATTAGACTGCAGGAACTATCAAACTAATAATCTCCCTTCCATACTTACAAACTTGATATCACTATGATATATTATATATTATATATTCCCCAACTACAGGAGGTTGATGGTAGGGGTTGAGGATTGGAAGAATATTCAGGGCAGTATTCTATGACTATAATTCTATGAGGATTGTATTAGAGAGGATTAAAGGACTAACTAGTAAATATGATCTGTTTCTTAAAAATAAATTTATACAACAAAGTTTAATTTAAAAATTAAGGATTCATTGGGGTGCCTGAGTGGCTCAGTAGATTAAGTGTCTGAGTCTTGATGTTGGCTTGGGTCATGATCTCACAGCCTGTGAGTTCGAGCCCCATGTTAAACTGTGCACTGACAGCATGGAACCTGGTTGGAATTCTCGGTCTCCCTCCCTCCTCTAAAGTAAATACATAAACATTATAAAAAATAAACAAATATTAAGGATTCATGAGCTAGAAGAACTTCCTTTTCCGGATTTAGTCTTTGAATCAAGAAGCCCAGGGCATGAGTTCACTTAATCAGTGTTTATTAAACATGCTACTATATCCCTGCCATTGTGGCAGACACAAAATATACAAATAGGACTTAAGATCTTACTCTCAGTAACCTCAAAGTTTTTTTTAAAAATAATGTAAATATGAAAAAACAATAGAGTATGTCAATATACTACAATTGTTATATATACAAAGTTACCAATGGAAGACGGAGGTGGTTGTTGGTCATAGCGTGTTCTGGACAAGGAGCAGCTTCACAGAAATGGTGGAATGGGGAAGACGGATGGCATTCTCTAGTTAGGAAAGTTAAAGGAAGCAGGTATTAAAGGCAGAGAAAAATTTATACACAGAAGATACAAAGGGTTTAGAAAAAGTTGTGTATGTCTAGTATTAGCATATAATTAAGATGGGATGAGTATCAGTGTAGAATCTGTTATATAAATCACAAGTTGAAGTTCTTAAAGGCCATTATAAATGTTGTTTTCTACTTTTAACCATCAGTGATGAGCCTTTGAAACCTTTAAATATTTGAAGTAATAAAATTAGATCGGTGTTTTAGGAGGATAAATCTTGAACAGTGTAAAGTGTAGCATGTGGCTGAGTCAAGGACAACAGGGTAGCTAGACCTGGAAAATGGAAGTGGAGAGACTGGCAGCTGTTTGAATGTGCAGGAAAAGAGAGACAGGGATCAAGAGCACCGTTTTAACGAGTAGCTGGATGACGACAATGGTCATGAGCTATTACAAAATCTGGAAACAGTAAAAGTGGTTTCTGAGAATCTCATACGTGTGTGTGCTTAATCTCACAACATTAAAGATGATGTGGGATTAAAAATAAGTTTGATTTTTTAGTAAGTTGACAGGAAAGAAAATATTAAATTTCCCAGTATACATGTTAGTAAATTAAGAGTACTCCCCACCTCTGGTGGTCAGGAACAAGTTCTGGGTAGAAGACATGAATTACATAAGTTTATCAACTTATTAAAGTCCTATGAGTAAGTAAGTTCATTTAAAAAATGTCTGTAGAGACTAAACTCAAGCCAATTAAGTGACAAGGACATTTGTCTTGCATAATGAGTCAGAAAGTGATGTTACAGATCTAGTACTTCAGATCTCTAAATCCATTTTGCTGTGATTGTCTTGTCTCAGTTCCCCTTAAAGAGGTTGTTTTATTCTCAGCTGGCTCTCTTCCTCATACACAGCCACTGGCAGGAGCTGAGGCACCCCGCTTCCTCACTCAAATCTGAGATAGAAAGAGTGGGAGTGAAGGAGAGAAATGTCATCCCAAAGCATGAAATGAAAATTCTTCGATTCAATTATAATGGGCCATCTTAGTTCACATGCTCATTCCTGAGCCAGTAGTGTTGGTGGCAGTGTGCCATATGTGGAATCACTTAATAATGAAATAACCACGGAGGTAGGGATGGGGTTAGTTTTGCCTGAGTGTAAAGTAGAAGAGAAGCCTTAACCTGACAAAACCAGATTCTGATAGGAATGAAGGGATAAATACTTGGTAGGCAGCTAATAATGCATACTGTAGATAAGGAAATTCAAGTTTGGCTGAGAGAAACCTCAGCAGTATCAAAATGAAAGGAATTGCAAAGAAGAAGGAATTTCTTAGTTAATACTGAGAAGAAAAAGTTAGAAATGGGCATGTAGGGGAAGAGGAGAAACAAGAGGTATTCTGGAATCTAATGGAGAAGAGATTTTTTTTTTTTAATTTTAGAGAGAGAGAGGGAGGGAGGGAGGGAGGGAATCTTAAGCAGGCTCCACGCTCAGCATGGACCCCGACATGGGGCACGATCTCACGAACCGTGAGATTATGACCTGATCTGAAATCAGGAGTCAGATACTCAGCCACCTGAGCCACCCAGGTGCCCTGAGCAGAGTTATTTTATGAGGAGAATGACACACAAAAATTTTGGAGACTGTGCAGCTGGGATCATAATTATTCAGTGTTTCAAAATACCTACCCAAAGGTAAGTATTTTATAATTTAGATTTTGTTTCTCATTATAGAATTTTCCAACATTCGTATAAACCAAGGAAACATAAATCTCTAGTGACCTTCAAGATTACAGTCTTCTCTAAAATCCAGTGTTTCTAAAACATAGCTAATAACTAAAACCATACAAAGTGTTTGTTAAAGTATTGATCCTCAATCTCTGGAGATTGTGTTTCAGCAGTTCCGAGTATGACTCAGGAACCTGTAGCTGTGATGCACCCACAAAGTTCCAGGTGATTAGTCAAGTTTTGAAAACTCTGCCCTACATCATGAAAACTTATTGAATAGTTACCAGTAAATATTTTTAAGCACCTGAAGAGAGTGAGGATGAACACAATATTGACCAATATAATAAGGTAATTCTTTCTATAAAAATAATATTTCTATGTATATAATATGTAGACTCTGTATAATCTTTTATAAACCATTTTTTTATAACCTGGCAAAAGGTAAGTAGGTTCAAAATATCCAATTCAAATTGCTACAATATTTAGAAATAAAAAAAAAAAGGTGACCATAGGGGTCAGTTAAGCGTCCAACTTCGGCTCCTGTCATGATCTCATGGTTTGCAGGTTCGAGTGCTGCGTCAGGCTCTGAGCACAGTTCGGAGCCTGGAACCTGCTTCGGATTCTATGTCTCCCTCTCTCTCTGCCCCTCCCCTGCCTGTGCTCTCTCTCTCTCTCAAAAATAAATAAATAAACATTTTTTTAAAAAAAGGATGACCGGGGCGCCTGGGTGGCTCGGTCGGTTAAGCGTCTGACTTCGGCTCAGGTCATGATCTCACGGTCCGTGAGTTCGAGCCCCGCGTCGGGCTCTGTGCTGACAGCTCAGAGCCTGGAGCCTGTTTCAGATTCTGTGTCTCCCTCTCTCTCTGCTCCTCCCCTGTTCATGCTCTGTCTCTCTCTGTCTCAAAAATAAATAAACGTTAAAAAAAAATTAAAAAAAAATAAAATAAAATAAAATAAATAAAAAAAATAAAATAAAAAAAGGATGACCATAGATATTGACCACCATCAAAAACTTACTGAAAATAATGACAGTGTCTTGTGGTTTTTTGGTTTTTTTTTTTTTTTGAACTTTGCACATTATCAAGATAAAGCTGCACCTGGCATGCTATTTGGATCTTATCAATCAAAGTACACAGAGTGGATCTGGAAAGTATATGGAGGTGATAAACTAAAATCAAGAAGAGCACAGTAGAAATGCAAAGGAGGTGACTGCTCAGTGAGGACAGGGTGAAAGGTTAGGACTCTCGAGTCTTGAGATAGTGCAATAGAAATGTGGTTGGATCAGATAGTATAAAAGAATTAAGAGATTGGACCTTAAAACATGAAAGAATCTAAGACCTCAAACTGGAAGCAGTATATTACACACCAGGTAGTAAACTCAAGAAAACCCTTTACTCAAGAGAATGGTATGCATCGAAGTTATAGTTACAGGATGAAAGGTTTAGGAACTTCGAGGATGAAAGATCTAGTGTGAATTCACACTGCTAATATGGAGAAAATACCCTCATTCTGACCTAAAACCAAAGCCCTCTACTTGTCCTACACCCCATTTCCTTATTCCCTCAGGTCAGAGGCATTCTAAATATTTGTCCTCCTTTCTCTCTCAGCATTTTTTCCCACAATATATATTTCATTTCTGTTTACATGTGACCATGTTATTATTTTGCTTATGTTAAAAAACCACTTTGCTGCATATTAACTTCCTATAGACTATTGTTCCATTTTTGTATGTCCCTTAACAGAAAACGTTTAGGGAAGAATTAATAAGAAGTAAAGATGGTAGGAAGAAACTTTTGGAGGTGATGCATATATTTATGCCCTTGACTGTGGTGGATTCAACCTTGTACTCTTCTCTCCAATCCCATCAAGTTTATACATTAAAGTTCTATGCAGGTCTTTGAATGTCAATTGTACTTCAATAAAGTGGTGTAAAGAAAGGGAAAAAAAAAGAATTGTCTAAATTCACTGTCATTCTTCACTTTTTTATTCTCTCAATTTTTAAAATAAACATTTTAATTAAGGTATATGTACAGAAAACTGCATGCATCGTGAGTGTTCAGCCCAATCGCTGATTTTCACAAAGTGAACGTGGAAGAATTATAACCACTACTCAGGTTAGGTAGGCGAGACAAAAAAGTCCTACCTCAGCCTGCAAGACCCCACTCCTGTACCATCGTAGGCACAGTCCACTCTCCCTTCCTTTAAATTACTGTGTATTCTGTGAATAAGCTTTCCTGTTTATAAATATCATATATACACGGAATATTATAGCAATTTTTTTTTAATTTAGCAATTCTAGAGATGTGTGGTGATACATCATTGAGGTGGAACTTTACATCTTCATGGCAGAAGTCTAGAGACTTTTCATAATTGCATTGGCCATTTAAATATCTTCTTTTGTGAAGTACTTAGTTAACTAGGTCTTACTCATTTGTAATGACAGCTTATTTTCTGTTTGTTGAGCTGTAGGCATTTCTATATATTCTGGATACAAGTTTTTTGTCAATCATTTGATTGCAGATATCTTCTCTAATCTGTGGCTTGCCTTTTAACTCTCTTAATGGTATGTTTGAATAAATAAAACTCTTGAATTTTATTAGGCTCATGTCCCAAGTGTTTAGAATCCTCTTAAAATAGCTTTTACTACCCAGTGGTTATAAAGATACTTGCTTATGTTATCTTCTGTAATCTTTATTGTTTTACCTTTCACATATAAATATACCTCGAATTGATCTTTTTGTGGGTTTTGGAAGGAGCAGCTCAAGATTATTTTTTAATGGCTATTTAACTCAGTTCAATTTACTGAAATGACTGTCATTCTCTCATTGCTGTGTGGGACCAACTTTGGCAGAAATCTTGTGTGCATGTATGTGTAGGTCTGTTTCTGAACTCTTTGCTGGTTATAACTCTGTACAGCCTTGTGACATTAGTAAAATGACACAACTAAAATTTTGTAAGACATCTTGATATCTGATTGGAAAAGCTCTCTAGTTTTGTTCTTTTTTTTCTTTTCATTATCTTACTATGTAGTCTTGGCCCATTCCATTTGCATATAAATTTTAGATTTGACGTGTCAGTTTCTTTAAAAAACAAAACCGTCAACTTTTCAATTTTTTAAAAAAAAACCTTCTAAAATTGAGGTTGAGATTACATTAATCTGTAGACCAGTTTGAGAGGAATTCTTTATACAATTGAGTCTTCAATGCATAAATATGAACTATTTAGGTCTTACCTTTTGCTCAATAACATTATACAGTTACCTGTGTAGAGATGTACACGACTTTTACTATATTCCTTTCTACAAAATTTATGGGTTTTCTATGGTATATTTTTATTTGAAATAAATTTTATTCCTTAATTGCTTGTTGCTAGTAAATGGAACTGCACATTTTTTTTTGTATAGTTCATTATCTGTATTGACATAAATCTCCTGGAGGCTAAGGCTTTTATGAGCTGACAGTAGTATTTGTCTGTGGAGGAAAAAGTCTCTTGGAGGAGACAGATTCCATCCAGAGAGAAACCAGACAGTTGTTTCATCATTTTGTCTCTGATTCTTCTTTCAGTTGCCCATTTCTCAAAGTCATTTTAGTATTTCATTGTACACATTAAGAACAACTCTTAGTTTGGCCCATATAACAACCCTCTTACAGACATCAAAAGCAGAGAACACTGTTTTATGAGATGCTGCCACTGATTAATTTTAATCCTTCTGAATTGCTAGTGCCTTTTTTCATTAACACACAATAGAGACTCAATGTCTGCAAATTGTGAAGCAGTTTAGGTTGCAGTGGAATAATATTTACTAATGAAGATTCCTGACAAAGAAGACTCCTTGATGTGGAATTCAGAGATGACTGCTGGAAATTGCTCTATTCTGTGAGATGCATACTTAAACACAAATTGTGCTATTGTGTTTTGGTTATGCGTGGTATTATGTCATGCAGACTTAAGAGTGGAAAATAAAATGTATAAAATTATACATAAAATGAGAGAAAAATCTAATTTCTATGGGCAGCAAAAACGGATCGTGCTGTACAGTCACTGCTGTTGGTATTGGAATAGCCAGAGAAAAGCCCTGCCATTCCAGCAAGAAATGAGCAAGCAGCTATTAAAAATTGAGTGTGAATCCCCTCCAAGATGCAACAGTCTAATTCAGTCTCTGGTGGCCTCTACTGAAGAGAAGCCAGACAATTACAAAGGAAATCGGAAAGGAAAACAAAAGAACCATGGAATAATTAAAATATTTTGAAGAAACACATGGAAAAACAATGCCCTATTCCTACTTTGAAGAAATAAAATAAGGGGCACCTGGGCGGCTGAGTCGGTTGAGCATCGGACTTCAACTCAGGTCATGATCTCTCAACTCGTGAGCCCGAGCCCCGCGTCGGGCTCTGTGCTGACGGCTCAGAGCCTGGATCCTGCTTCAGATTCTGTGTCTCCCTCTCTCTCTGCCTCTCCCCTGCTCGTGCTCTCTCTTGCTGTCAAAAATAAATAAACACAAAAAACTTTTAAAAAAAGAAATAAAATAATATAAAAAACACTTCTAGATATGCAGATACAGTTTTAACAAATTGTGTCAATTGCTTTAAATCTCTAGTACTTGTTTGTAGTGTGTACATATTTGCCTATTATAAGTCAGAAAAATGTAAGAAGTATTATGTTTGGATAGAGAGATACATTTGGGAGTTTATAGAAGAAAGTTAGAGTGGAAGCAGAAACAATAGGATTTTGTTAATTTAGTATCATCATTGTGTACTTAGTATGTGGCTGGCTCTTGGATACTTGGATTTAATCTCTACACAAATCCTTTGATTTTGCATTTTCATCCCATCCAGCATATGAGCATACTGATATTCAGCGATGTTAAGTGATAAAATGGTCATGTTCATTAGGTAATGAAAGTCAAATTCCATCCACATTTCTGAAATCATATTTTCTTTTTCCATAATACAGAAACATGTTGTATTGTTCTTTCTTCAAAAGGTAAATGTTAGTATATAAACACAGGCCCCATACTACCAAATACTTTTATAAACCTGGAACAGGATTTGGAGGAGGAAGAGTCTTTTTACATGAGCAATATTATTAATGGTAAAGTCCTAATCGATTTAGTCCCTTTATTCAGTGTAAATGAAGGGTCACATGTGTTGTAACATGCAATAAATCAGGAATGAAATGTGTCCCTGAGTCACTTCTGGAATTATACTGTCAGTAAGATAAAATCTTTTGTAAATGAAAAGAGATGCAATTTTCAGGATATGCTTTATAGTAATAATTCTTGGGTTGACATACAGAAAACATGTGGCATTTCACTTTGTGCCTATTTTCCTACAACTCTTGTGCCCTTCTGTCAAAACATTTTATTATTCACCTTTGCAAATCATGTCACAAATGATGTAAAGAAATACCCAAGATGTATTATAAGAGGAGTGTTGAATACTGAAACAAATTTTCCTCTACTATCATTGTTTCCATATTAAACCACAGTGGTCAACAAACTATGTAGTCATCACCATTAGAGAATTTTATATGAAGAGGATTTTATTTCTTAATTTTAAAACCAGTCACTTAACCACACTTGTATGTAGTCCTAATCTCTTATTGCTGAAGGAAGTCATATAAAGTGCCAGCGTGGTTGCTTTGAGATTAATCTGTTAGGAATCTCACTGACTTGCTGAGTTTTTTTTCTTTAATATTGAAAAGAGAAGAGGGAGAATTTAAACAGAGACGATCATAAGTGATTGTTTACTAAACCCTCTGATACTTTAAAAGTCACTGATCCATTATAAGAAATAATATGAAAAAAAATCCAAACAAACAAGTAATTATTGGAACATCTTCAGTGTCTAGGATGTAATTAGTGAACTGGCGACTGGCCTCAACAGCCAGAGCCATATATATATATATTTTTTTTTTGGGGGGGGGGTCCTATAATTTCTTCTCTTCAGAAGCATCAGCAAAGCTTATGAGTTTTAGTCCTGATCATTTCCTGAATGTCTAATGGGTTAATTCAAACCTGAGCTTCAATTCTATGATGTTAGTGAAACCATTTAATAATCTTAAAAATAAATACAAAAGGAAGATGCGGTTTAAGTGTGACAACAAGAACAAAAATGTTCAGGATATACTGTATTATCAATAGTATAGGTTCTTCAGGTCACTAAATGATAGGGCGGTAACAGTGTCTTTCTCTCCCAGTAGAACTAACCAGACAGCACAAATCCCCTGTCAAAAGGTTCTAATACCTAGAAGCCCAGCATCTTCAGAGCACGTCTGGGTTGATTAAATGCTATATTACATTGAAGACTATGAATTAACAAGGAAAGACTACAGTGAGAGTGTAAGATAATATGGTTAGAAGGCTACTTCACTTCTCATAATGTAAATACTTTCTTAAAATGGCAAAACAGCAGAGATTCTCAGATTATAATATCAATGGTTTTTAGTGCTCTTTTTGAACATAATCTATGCACATAATTAGTTTTGTATGTGGCCCGCTATTTGGACTGTATTGATCTAATCCAATCCATTTTCCATTAAGAAAAATGACACTGAAATTCGGAGTCCTAGTTACATAGCTAGTCAGTGGTAACATTTGAGTTGGGATATTTATTTTTTGAATCTCACTCTCAAGTTATTTCATCTGTTTATTTTGTAGATTGGATATGATACAACCTGAAAAATACTAGCATGTTATAAATTAAAGCAATATAATAATTAGCTATAGTCTATAATGCATTAACGTGTTTAAAGGTGGGAATAAAGTAAGACTAATTTTATAGTAATTCATGATAAATATAACAATGACTTAAAATAGGGGTGTGGCAATGGGGAGTGGTTCTTAGGTTTAACAGGGCTCAATGTATTGGACATGGACAGAAGTTATGGGGATAAAGAGACCATATGGGTTTTCAGGCAATTGGGAAGACATTAGCATAATCGTTACAGATTCAGAATACAGGAGGAAGTTTGGTAGGAAATGATTCATTTTGTATCTGCACTTGAGATACATATGTAGGTAACCAAGAACATTTGGAAATTTGTATCTGAAGCTGAGGGAGAGAGTTGTGGGTGGGAGATTAAACTCAGACTGAATTGGTATATGAATTATAATTGAACCCAGAGATTAGAAGGATGAGATGATGACCATCTGAGACACATCAATTATGCAGTTGAGTGAGAAGCAGATATCAACAAAAAGATTCACAAGATTTAAAGTTCAAAAACAAGCAAAGAAATGAAAGTGAAAAAAAAATCTTTCAAAAGAAGATTGTATTCAACAGTTTGAACGCAGCTTAACAAAAGAGCTGAAAAGTATGCATTTGGCTTAACAACAAGAATATATTGGCGAATTTCACAAGAACATTTTCTATGACATGGTTAAGTAGAAGCCAAGGTGAGGAAGGTTGAGGTACTGGTATGAGGTAAAGAAGTAGAGAATGGAGAGAACTTGTTCAAGGAATATGTGCCTGAAGATGAGAGAAATAAGGTAGTAGCTGACTGGTAATGCAGAGTTGAGTGTGGCACCCATGAGAATGCAGCCTCCTACTACCTGGAGCATAATTGACAAAGGACTCCAGCTACTGTGCTTTAAAATCCATCACAACGTTTACACCATGATGACACTTCGTGTAAGCTTGATCTTACCAACACGAGTCTGTCAGAAATACTAAAGTAAATCATTTCTGGGAGATGGGGGCAGACAGGCGTAAGGACCCCTTGATGACTTTGTTGAACATTTCTCAAATTGTACAACTTGCACCCTTCCTTCTCTCCATCTCTTCTTCACGAAAGGTCATATTGCATCACTTTCAGCCTTCTCTGGCTCTTTTCCTATTTCCTTTCACATTGGCTTTTCCCCTAATAAAATCTTTGCATGCTTATTCCTTGTAAGCATCTCAGAGGACCTGAAAAACACATCAAGTAAAGGGCTGTGGGGGAAGGTGCTAAGTTTTCAAATTTACTTCACAGACTGTTTAGGGGGAAGAATTAGAACATAAGGGATGTCTGTATTATCAACGGAGAGTTCCAGAAAACAAAGTTGCTAGTTTTGAGAGGGTGAACAGCTAGGGAAGATGAGGAGGCTATGTTCGGAAGAAGATGCATTGCAGCCCACATGGTGAGAAACTTCTGAGGAAGAGTAAGCAGGAGGCTTACTTATTAGGGTGTGATGAAGGAGATGAGGTTCATAGGGTTTAGGTTTTCATTAGATTTTAGTATTAGTATTAATTCTTATTGTTGTTGTTGTTGTTGTTATGGTAAGAACATTTGATATGAGATCTACCCTCTTAACACATTATTAATTGCACAACACAACATTGGTAACTGTAGGCACAATGCTGTCCAGTGAATCTCTAGAATTTATTCTTGTGTATTTGAAACTGTATAGTTGAACAGAAACTTGCTATTTTCCCCTCCCTTTAGCCTCTAGGAACCACCATTTTACTCTCTATTTCTGTAAGTGACTATTTTAGATACCTCATATAAGGGGAATCAGGCAGTATTTATTCTTCTATGGCTGGCTTATTTCTCTTGGCATAATGTCCTCTGGGTTCATACATATTGACACATATAGCATCATGCTTTGATAGACCTACTTCCAGCCATCTCCTAGTGGATGTAGGTTTGTAGGTTTGTAGGAAGCTGTCGGATGCTTGCTATCTTTGCCATTCTGGCAAAGATCCTGGTCATCAGTTTCCTTCTTGTACAAAGCAGAGGTTTGTATGGTCAAATGCCTGGTCGAGGATCTGATAATGGTATGGAAATGACCATGGTAGACTCCAGATGCAAGGTGCAAATGGGGGCAGAATCCTAGTGGTGGAATCTCATTGACCAGAAGAGGTACAAATGCAGGCCTGTGTCTGTAGTTTTATTAAATATTTTTAACCCATTTTCATTAATGTCAATACAATGTAATAAGCAACTCAAAGTATATATAAAAGGAGGTCTTGTCTTATTTGTGTGGATTTGCGAGAAAACAGCAAAATATTCTAACTTGGATTAAAATATATCTTAAAATAATCTTTTAAATAAATGACACTTTTTTTAAGGGAATTTTAGACTTCCTTGGTCAGAGAGTGGATACTAGAGAATCAACGCTTTTGTTGAAAACTCTGCTATCAGATTGTGATGAATCAGCTGCTTTACCATTACTAGTCCTAAAAGTGAGCCATGTTTAGAAAGATCAATATATAAAAACTCCAGACTTAGCCATTTTAAAGCAAATACTTGTGTTGAATTTTGTGCTAGAGGCTGTCAGGATGTAGCATGCATTCTAGAAGCATGTGAATCAGCAGTCTTCTGCTTCCAGATCTAGAATTAGGAAAACGATGAAAAACTAAATAGTAAAAATAAAGCATAATTTCATATCATAAATGAGTGTTTAAGTCATCAACTCTGAAATAGCATCACTCGGTGACAGAAAGTAGTGACTGTGCATTTGAGATGAGGGGAAATTTCAAATAAATAATTGCCATCCAGCTCTCAGTTTGATTTGAAGGGATTCAGTGATTTCTCTTTATTTACTAAGAGTTATTTTGAAGTTCCAACATTCTTTGACTTCAGAGTTGCTGATGGTTTTTGCGTAGTTGCATTTTTTTTAATTGTTTGGAAGAGCTAATTATTAAATGTGAAAGCAAGTAGCCACATTGTCTTTAATTACATAGAAATTCCCTCTTTCCACTTCATTTTATTGTTGATTATTTTTGGCACACAGGAAACCTTTTGATTTTTCTATGTTGAACATTTATCTAGCGACCTACTTGGTTTCCAAGTGTATAAAACTACTTGTCCGTTGTTGTGTTTTAATTATATTGTGTATGATTAGTGTGGCCAGCATGATTTCTGGCCTTGCAGATTTACATCTGGCTTGAAGCAAAGTCATATTCTTTAATTTAGAAAGAGTTGATAGGTCCTTTAAGGGACTGTTATGCACAGAGATTAACACTCACAAATTTTATGTTAAATAAAAATTTATTAAATGTGTATGTATAATAATTAAATTTATAAAACTCAGTTTTTCTTAAAGATTTATCATTTATCTTAATCATATTCCCTAAAATTGGTACTGCAATGGTATCTCATAACTGATTTTTAAAAACGAAAGCTTCTCATATAGAGCACAAAGCATGCATAATAAAAACATTCTATACCTTATTATTAAAAGTTATTTTAAACATATCAACATAAATATATTAATAAAATTAATTAATACTCGTATAATTCTAGGTGATGCTTAGGATTTTTGTTATCCCCACTTTTATATATTCCTAATGTTTTAATGTATCACTTTGCTATCTTATAGTGTCTGCAGCTAGTTTACCAGACCTAAAAGTAAAAGACTATATTCTTAGCTCACATAAATTCACAGTATCTTGGTTTTCAATTGATTACTGTTCAAAATAACACAGGTTTGGCCATTTATGTAAAGGTGATTCAAAACTAAATCACTGATCATCAGGATAAGCTTCTCTTTTATAGATAAACTTCAGTTGAACGATCAATAACATTTATTTCTAAGTGTATTTCCTTTTCCATAGGCTTTAATTGTTTGAAACTTTTGTCTTCCCCCCCAAAAAGTGATATACTTTTATTATATAACCTGTCATCCTTTAATTGGGATATATTGACCAAACCTGTTACCATTATTAAAAATATATGTGTCTTATCATTGTTCCATTATAATTCATAGGTGATCTATAGTATTCATTTCCTGGGATATAGGAAATCAGTTACTGGCTTCTCTTGGGTATATCTGGCCAATTCATCACCATGGAACTTACTGCTGAATCTTTTTTGGGTCATTAAGTGTGACACTGAGCTGATACTCCTTCTTATTCATGGTATTTTTCTTTTATTTCCTAAGATAGATTGACCTACTCATTTTCCCATTTTTTAATTTTTTTCCAGCTTACGCAGATGGTAGGTATTGATGAAACTTGTTTCAGAGAATTGGAAGATAGAGGTCAAATTATGCAGTAGTAAATATTTAGTAAAAGTCCATCTGTAATTCCTGGGAAAGCACATATTAAACTTGTATTAAGTTCATGAGAAAGTATGTGAACAGTATGTTAGCATTGTGATTTTGTTGTGTTTTTTGATGCACTTAGCATGTGCTACAAGAGAGAGGAGCCGTTTGCAAGCAGAGAAAACGGCGATAGAGATTCCAGAAATGTGCGAAACTCAGGGTAGAAATAAACAGCTGTTTCTTAACTGAAAACAGTAAAGAAAATGAGGAAAGTGACAAATTTATGTAAAGGTGACTAAATAAATGCTGATTTAATCAGAGTTGTATGAGGAGACAGTGACGATTAAAGAGTATGGAAAGAATATTGATCAGAAGATAGAGGACGAGAGTTTGTGGAGAGTTGTGGAGGTTTTGTTTAAACCAGGCAGGGAAGGGGAAGTAGGTCCCTTCACTGCCAGCTACATTGTATCATGTTACCTTGTCATGAAGACCTCAGGAGAAGTTGTGAAATACAAAACCCCTCCGTGACAAAGAGGAATAGAAAAGAGGTTTGGTGAACACATAGTTATCTCTATCATACTACCCTTTTTGTACTTTTCGCCTAATTCAAAATGCTTTCTGAAGGGGACCTATTAACACCTCCAAATCACATTATAGATTTTTCAGATTCTCCTTGTATTTCATTCAGTATCTCCTGTATGCATTTTAAAAGTGATGTTTGGGCCATATAAACTTATCACTGTAAAGTCTTATGGTGAATTTTATTCATTTCAAATATTACATGTTTCCCATTTATACTATTTTTAAATTTACATTTATTTAAAAATCACTTTCTCTGATTTCTGATTTATATAACTATTATATCTTATTCTATTTCTTTTTTTCATCTTCCTCTGTCTTTTTGCTTTGATTGAATTTATTTTATGGAACAAAGTTGGGTTTTTAGAAATTTTTTATCCCAGCCAAGTTTATCTCATTTTAGTGATGTCAAACATTAATACTGATTGTGGTTTATATTTAATTTTATGTTTGACCTCACTGCTTCTACTTAATTTTATATTTTCTATATAAGTTGAAATTGCCACTTTTCATTCTGAGCTGAAGTTCAAGCTCACATAGATGTATAAAATTTAAGTTTCTGTAGGATACATCTGAGCTCACAAATATCATATACAATTTAAAAATATCATTTAGAATGCAACTTGTATGACTCACAATATAGATAATCAATTAGGAATAATGTACATTTTAATAGAATGATATAAACCTCAGGCACTAGCTAGTGAGTCACAAACTCTTACATGATTTTATACCGTAACTAGGAATATAAATGAACAAATAAGGGTAACTGAATCAAAATGTTGCATGTTAAGTTTCTTCATTCAATCAGCAATTGTTCTTTTACAAGTTTACAAAGTAAATAAATGTATTTATTGATTACTGCAAAGGTTTGCCTTTTAATATGGCTAAAGAATAAATTTATAATTATTAATTATTAGTACTATAACTAAAATTATAGTTAATAACTAACACAGAGAAGCAATGTTGAAAACTGAGACAATCCGTTGAAGCCAAAGTTAAAAGCCTGAGTAGTTTTAATAAAATGCTATTTATAGTAACATGGGTTTTTTTTAAATTAACATTGATTTAAAAATATTCCTTTAAGGGACGCCTGGGTGGCTCAGTTGGTTGAGAGGCTGACTTGGGCTCAGGTCATGATCTCGCGGTCCGTGAGTTCGAGCCCCGCATGGGCTCTGTGCTGACAGCTCAGAGCCTGGAGCCTGCTTCTGTTTCTGTGTCTCCCTCTCTCTCTGCCCCTCCCCCATTCATGCTCAGTCTCTCTCTGCCTTTCAAAAATGAATAAATGTTAAAATTTTTTTTTAATATTCCTTTAAAATAACTCCAACAACTTTGTTAAAAAAAAAAACCTCCACATTGTCTATTTCTATATTTTACTATAGTAGACATGATGCCAGCCTATTAAGAGCAAGCATGATTTTGTGTACTAAGAATTTGAAATTAAAGTTAAGAACACAAATATGGAGACACATAAAAATAAAAAATCAACAAAAACCCTGAATTAGCACTGAAGAAGATCAGTGTCTTTACTCTAAATCTCCCACAGATCTCCCTTTGCATCTTTCTTAGAATCTTTCTTATCATTCATTTGCTACTGTTTAAATTTTGACTACATTTTAAATTCCTAGAAGTTAAAACCTATGTTTGATTTATCCAGTATAGGGTAATGATAAAGAAAACATTCAGGGGCTAAGCAAATATTTGTCTGTTAAGTGACTGATTTGTAAGTAAAGGAAGTTAACACCCCTGGTGGGAAATGAAAGATGTAGGTCACGGGAACTTAAGATTTATATACAAAGATACACAAATTTTCTTTCTTATTTTTTACTTTCTTTCCTATTTTTGAAGGTCTGAAGGAGAAACTTTAATCTAGTTTTATTGGATTCAGTTTAAGAAAGGACACAGTGTTTGGACGAGGACAGAAACATGTGTGCGTGGAAGAAAGAGGAGACACACAAAAGGGTGATTAGGAAAGGAAAACCTGGGCACCTTAAGGGCACCCTGGTGGAGGGTTGAGGCATATAGTAACAAGAGCTGTAAATAAAATGAAAAACTATAAACTGAAAAAAAGTAAAGATAAAGACTGAAGGTGGCTTTTTGTGCAATAATAGTAACAACTAAGGTGTTGTGCTAGGATCTCTAAGACCACCCTCAGGCTCCATGATTCATGAGAAGGACTCACAAGACTCACAAGTCGTTACACTTGTAGTTAGATTTTACTACAGGAAGAAGATAGAGACTAAAATCAGCAGAGGGAAGGACTCTGAAGTGAAGTCCAGGAGAAAGGAGGCACAAGCTTCTAGGCATCCTCGCCCAGTGGAGTCACATGGACACATTTAATCTAGCAGCAATGATATGTAACAACCTGTGTGAAGTGTTACCAACCACGGAAGCTTACCTGAGTCTTGTGTCCAGGGTTGTTTTTTTTGTTTCTTTGTTTGTTTGTTTGTTTGTTTGTTTTTTACTGGGGTTAGTCATGCAAGAATGCAGCACCTGCATGACTAACCTCAGCTATTGAGACTCCAGCCCCCTCAGAGCAAAAACAGGTGTTACCATAAATTACATTGTTAACATAACCTGTGTGATCAAACTGGTACAGCATGGCCCATGTCCTTGGGCATATAAAAACAAGCACTCGCTATAGATTACATTGTTAGCATAAATTATTTCATCAAATTGAACAACATGGGCCACAGTCTCAGGCATACGAAAATATTTTTATAAGGCAGAATATTCCAAGGGCTCAGAGTTCATCATCTAAGAGCTAGCCAAGGGCCAGTCTTGAAGACAAGCATTTCTTGGGAATGTACAGTATTTGAGCAACCCAAACCTGGAGAGCTACCTCTTTCATGCACAGGTGTCTTAAAGAGTCTAAAATAATATGAGCTGTCGTGACATAGTATCTGCTATTAATAATAAAATAATTGGTACCAGATGTTGTACTGTTATTTAGTTCTGAAATTTGAAACACTGGGCACGTCCTAACCTACAAAAGAGGAAGAACGTAAATTTGGAGGTAATGAAGGAAAAAATGGCAATGTCAAGGTCATAAGGTAGTTTGTGATATAGTTGAGGAACAGAATATAGTACTACCATATTTCAACTTGCAGAATAATTAAGTAAATCAAAAATCTAATCTCCTCATATATCATATCAAATGAATATGACATCATTAATACATAATGACAAAATGTTGATTATGGTATGCTCTGCTTTTATTTTGAGTTTTGAAGGGAAAAAAGGAATTATCCAAGGCAAAGAGAATGATTTGAGGGGAGAAATGTCGAGGCATAGGCAGAGGACTAGGAGTTGGGAGGGAGGGAGCTCAGTGCTTTTAAGCATGGGTAGAAGGAGCGTGGTATGTCTGGAACTTGGGTACAATACCCAGAGGTTGGATGAGAGGAGGGTAAGCTAGAGAGGGAGGTGGTAACTCATGAAAAGTTTCCATTTAATATTAAATTGGTATTTATCTGCAAAGATGTTTGCTCTCAAAAAGAATTTTAAGTGGAAATGGAAAGAATTACATATTTGAATAGCTATTCCAGAAGCTATGTGAAAATGTGTTTAATGTGAGAGAATTTATATCACCTTTTGTTGCTTGGTATCATTATGCTTTTTTCTATTTGCTTCATTCTCATCAGAATCTTTACTTAGTCATAATGCATGACTTCCTCCCACCTCCTTTGTTGGCATGGAAGTATTCTTACTTGGCATATTTGTGTATGGAGGGTGAGCCCTAGGAATGAGGCAGTTAGATATGTATGTACCCTTTCCCCCTTTGTGCCATTTTATCATTCTTTTTGTTAAATTAAAGAGAATGGCAGATTAGTATGGCTGCCTTTGTATCTGTTTTTACATGGTTGTTCAGTAGAGTATTGTTTGTTCTCCTGTGGACTATATATCCATATGTATTTGAGATTAAGAAACTCTTTCCAGATGTGCCTCACTACTTATTCTATATTCTGTATTAGTTGTCCTCAAGAAACTGGTATCTTAAGTTGCTTTAAAATGTGACAATGTGCTAAAGTTTTAGGTAGACATTAAACAAATTCTATATGGCTTGGCTCCTGGCTTGTGCCAGGAGCCTATGTACAGAATGAGAAGCAGACAATCCCAGGCTCTTGCTAAGGAAATACACTTCTGGGTTTAAGGAAGACTTTACCAAGTCAAGGCATGCAAAAAGTGGTGGAAAAAGCTCAGTTGAGTAAATGTGAAGGTAGAGGGGTTTGTTGGGTGCAGTTGAAGAAAGAAAAGAGATCTATACATGACCTAGAAAAGAGTTGACCAGTCTATAACCTGTCCAAGACAGTAAGCTATTTGGCTTATCTCCAATTTCTAAAAGTAGAAGATCAGAGTTACTAAGTCAATAGGTTAGGCACTGCAATGGAAAAGTCACAGGATTCTAGCTGAAATACACAGTTCTCTGATGATAACAGAGAACCCAGCAACAGTTATAATGTTGGAATTGGTCCAAGATATCCATCATTGTGCAATCACATCTGCTGCCTTTTCCACTTGCACAATTCGTGAAATTAAAAAAAAAAAAAATCTTACTCTTGCAATGAAAGAGCAGGGAGTCTGTACTGTTTGGAGTTGCTCCAACATTGTTCTCAAATTGAGCTTTCTTTTTTAGTCATCTCTAACCCATTGGGTAAATATATATATGAACTTCTTTCCTAGAGCAAATGTCTCTTTTCTCTTTTGGATTCAAGGATTACCGACAAAAGCAAGTAAGTTACTTTTGTCTTAGATTTTTTTTCCCAGTGATTCCTGCTTCACAAGCTTTGTTTCTGTTAGCAGTTTTTTGAATTTCAACTTTGTTTCAACTGTGAAGCTCTTTGAATGGGAATCCTAGAGCCCCTCCATACTAACATGCCATCAGGATCCAATATATATCTTAGTAATATTAAGTAAGAACTTCAGCTGTGCATTCCAAAATCTATTAACCTGAAATAAGGTAAACAATTAATAAGAGCGAAACTGCTTTTGGACACAAAATTCTGTATGAATTGAAATCTAACAACTACAAAACCCAGGGGCGCCTACATGGCTCAATCGGTGGAGCATCCAAGTCTTGATTTTGGCTCATGTCTTGATCTGAGGGTTGTGGGATTGAACCCCGCATCAAGCCCTGTGTAGGGCTCCACACTGTGCATGGAGTCTGCTTACGATTCTGTCTCCCCCTCTGCCCCACTCCCCTGTTTGCACGTGCTCTCTGTCTCTCTCTCTCTCTCTCAAAATAATAATTAGAAACCCACATAAATAATTACCAACAGAACTAATCACTGAAGTTATTATTAATGGATAATTCTATTGTTTAACTGTATGCATTATGTGTAGAAAAAATGATTTTTTTCTTGTTTTTGTATAATGTTACCAGGAGAATTTCACAAAGATGTTGAACACACACATATTTGCACACACGCACACACACACACAAATTTACAGTGGATGCTCGTAAGTTTGAGTTAAATCTGTGAACAGCTTTACTCTAATAAAATCCCTTTGGGACTTTGATTCATACTTGGAAAGTGGCTCTCGGTTGGATGCTATGAAACTGAATTTCAGAAAAACTGGCAATATTTTCCTTTGAAAGCTTGATTATCTTTTCTGTGGCAATACCTCTTTTGAATTACCTGATAATTTCTCTTTCATTTTCTTCCTATTATTTCTCCCTCCTTTAAGTAAAGACAGACAACTGCACATACTTCCACAACCTCACACCCAATGCAAAGAATACTTAACTTCCAATTTTATTTCATCTGGTTTTGTTTGCACGTCAGATCAATATTTGGGGCCCTGACCATTTTATGTATTCTCCTGTGAGTCACTCCCACTTTTCTCTTCATCTCGTATGTGTGTGGGTATGTGTGTGTGCTCAGTGAGGCTTAGAATTAAAGACTCTATTCTACACAATGCATCCACTCTATCAAGAGCCAAATTCTTATCTTGCTTTGAACCCTCAGGGATCATTGACTTCAAAAGAATATATTATGTTCCAAAGTGGCTCCATACAGCTGTAGAGGAAGGCATAAAATTGGTCCCGAGAGACTAGTTCCTCAATTCAATGTGATGTTATTCTGCTGCATACATAAGTAGCTCTGTCTTTCTCTCTGGTGCATGAATGTCTGTGTGTTTGTGATCAAGTGTACTTGGGCAAAAGAGAATTCTGGTACCCCTTCTGTTAATATTCTCAAGTAATAGCAGAGATAATTTTATCAAAATAAAAACTCATTAATATTTTGAACTAATATTTTGAACTGTTGTTGTTTTATGGTGTATGTTATCTTTGAAGTGTAAATAAGCAATAAGTCAGGTTAAAAATCAACAACAACAGATCCATGGTGCATAAATGGCCAATTCTGTAGGTGCCTTCCAAACCAAAAGGTTTCAGAATATCAGTTTACTTGTGGAATTGCAATAATTATGAGACGGTCTCAGATATCAAATAAAAATCACATAGAAAATGAAAGGAACGTGTATGATCTCTATATGTGTGAATCACTGTGTATGTGTGTGAATGCCACCTGACACACACACACACACACACACACACACACACACACACACACACAGATATATATCAGTTTGCTTTTATGTAATTTCATAGTTCAGCGTGTTTTCAAAGAAACCTGAATTCCTACCTAGAGATGTATCTCTTTGAAACTTTCCCCTGCACAGTGTAAGTGTACAAAATCATTTGGGACTTATATTTTTCTGTAGCACTTTTTTTTTCACAAAGTGTATATTATGTTTTAAAAGTGTTAAGCAAAAAGATAAAACAAGGTTCTAAGGTCAGATACATTTGGGAACTTCGGGAATAAAAAAATGCTAACCAAATTTCTTTTGTTTAGCACTTTGTAAACCTTCACTGTGCCACATTGTGCTGCAAAATAGGGCAAGGAGTATTCATCATTCTCAGAGAGTATTTGACCACAGAACCAAAGCCACTCCACTATCCCAGCCCTGCCTCAGTATTAGTTTGCCATTTTGCAGGGATTTTTGAACTTCTAGGTATACCATTACATTTAGTAAGGAGAATTTCATTTGATTCTTTTATAAATTTACCCTTCCACGTTTTTGAATCATTTGTTACTCAGAAATGAGCACTGCTATTTACTGTCAAATGCACCCACAGTTTTGCCTTATTTGACAGTTTGGATTTGTGCTGGTACATCAAGTTGGTGTTTTAGCCAATAGATAAAAAAGGAAGGCTTTCCAGCTCTAGACATTTAAACTTCTCTGGAATATTATGTATGGGCATAGCTAATGAAGCTAAACGTTGGCAGCCTCGGTTGTAAATATAAGAGCAATATTTTCTGGATATATTGAAAGACATTGATATTTTTATTTATGCCCTTATAATTAGATGTTAGATTTTAACTATCATTACCTATTCCTTCTTTTGTTGGCAGTATATGTGGGTATCCTATTAAATGTTGCTATTAGGTGAATTATAATCTTATTATCTAACCATGTTGGAATTTATAGTACACAAACCATTTTTTGGCACAGATTGGATTGGTATGTAGAGAAAACACATTGCAGTGAGACAAAGATAGTTGTTAGTCCCAACTTTCTTCAGCTTTATGAATTAGGCATTAGTTGTATTGTCATTGCTCTTTACCAGTGTTTTTGTAAAGTACTGAAGAAACAATAGGATAGCAGAACAAATAAAGTTCTTTTAGTGGGTCAGATAATAATTATGAGACTTCTGCATCGAATTTCCAAATGTATACTTTGTAACTTCCTGGATTCAAAGTGAGCAAAAAAGCAGTTTTATGTTTCCTTCCTGGAAAAAAAAAACAGTGCAATATGAAACACCATATGAAAATGACTTGCAAAGCACTTTTCCTACCTTCTGATTATGATTTAAAAGAAGTTACATAATGGTGCGCCTGGGTGCTCAGTCAGTTAAGCATCTGACTTCGGCTCAGGTCATGATCCTAAGGTTCCTAAGTTTGGGCCCTGCATTGGGCTCTGTGCTGACAGTTCAGAGCCTGGAGCCTACTTCAGGTTCTGTGTCTTCGTCTCTCTCTGCCCCTCCCCTGCTCATGCTCTGTCTCTCTCAAAAATAAACACTAAAAAAAAATCCTTTTAGGTTGTTACATAAGCACTAATTTTTGATAGAACAGAATCCTATTTATTGGAATGTAATAACTGGTGGAGAGTTGCAAAAAGACTTAATTCTGAATCTTGGAGGTTCTTTGAACGTTATGGGCAGAAATTTTATATGTGAAATATCTAGTGTAAATATTTCTCCATGTATATTAAATTATACTTCATTATTATAGTGTTTCAAGTCTGTAAATTTTGTTAAATTATATATATTGTCACACTAAAAGAGGACTCATACCAGAAAACAAAAATAAATTAATTAAAAGAAGCCTGATTTTTTACCCTCTTATGTAATTCCACAACTTTTATCATTTCAGTCAATACATTAATAATAAGACATGTTAATGGGTGCCTGGAAATCCATAAAGTAAGCAAAGATAAAGACAAAAGTTGGGTGCTGTGCTAATGTACAGACACAACTTAAGAGTAAGAGAAATGGTTTCAAAATATGCCTTTCCTATGTTTTTTGCTAATTCCACAGTATATTTCTGAAAAAAAATTGAGCATTTGCTTGAATTTTACAGTTTCTGTTTTATATTTCTTTCAGGAAAATAATGGCAGCACATGAAAACATACTTTTAAATTTGTTGAAAGAAACTTAGAGATTACAGACAAATTACCTAAATTAGAAATTGGTGAAATGAAATTTTAAAAAGCATTTAGCAGAGCATATCAAGTAAGTGTGCTGTGTTACTATGAATGTCTGCATTTTTGATTTGAAGACTAAGATGAATATTTTATACTGATGCCTGTGGTTTGGAATTTTCTGCAAAATAATTGTTAGTTTTGTTACCATCAGAGTAATTCTCTACTAGTAGTTGTAGCACTATTATAGTAGTGATATCACCAACATTACTATTATTTGTCATAAAACTTACGTGAGAACTCTTTTGAAGATCAGGAAGTTGTTTTTTTAAATATTAGAGCCCATAAAGCCAAATTAAGAGATACTTAAATGACCATGTTTGAAATCCAGATAGATTGTGACTTAACTATGTGAATAATCTCACATTTTAAGATCTCTTTTAGCCATAGCTCTGTCGTGGCGGCATAAATCTATTGCAAAACAAATTAGGCAACGAAGTCCAAAGCATAGCAGCACCTTTTTCTTATTATATGTCCCTCCAAAAGTATTAAGAACCTACTTAGAACAGAAGAGTAAGTCCCTCTATGTTGTATGATTGCATGAGAGGACTTTAATAATATGATATTCTACATAATATATGCTGTAGTTATATTCCCATTTTAAGGACCAGTGCTTTTCCTTTAAAGACCTTCACACCCCGTGGGATGTGCCAATAGCCATTTTTCACTGTCTGCTGTGTTGAAGTCCAAATACATGTTAAGCTGTCATTTATTGCCATAAACTCACAGGTGAAATCAGTTAGCATTTTATCTTAGAAATATATAACTATCATGTTTTACTTAAAGGGGATAACTGCAGTCTATAGAGCACACAATCTGTGCTGTTTTCCCAAAGTTCTCAAGAACATGATAAAAATAAGAGAAAAACACTCGAGGTGCCTGAGTGGTCCAGTCAGTTAAGCGTCAGACTTCATCTCAGGTCTTGATCTCATGGTTCATGAGTTTGAGCCTCGCATCAGGCTCTGGGCTGACAGCTGTGGAGCCTGCTTTGGATTCTGTGTCTCCCTGTCTCTCTGACCCTCCCCTGCTCATTCTCTCTCTCTCTCTCTCTCTCTCTCTCTCTCTCACTCTCTCAAAAATAAACATTAAAAAAAAGACAAAGAGACACTCTCTTTATGGATATCCATATTTTTGTAATAGCATCAAGGGGATAACTTTTAAAATTTAGAATAATTATTTTCTTATGACAAAAATTTTCTCCAGGGGATTACTTTTAGTAACAACCCAAATAGAGTATTTGAGATATAATTACATTAATAAAATATTAATTTATAACAATTATTATAAGAGAATACTTGATGTATTTATAGACATAAATCTTAAATTCTCATTTTATCTCATTTAAATTGTTAGTTTAAAATAGAATCTCATAAATATCTAACCACTATGTTTTTTACAAGATAAGATAAGTCAGAAAGTTTTTCTTTAAGATACCCTGACTGGGGACGTCTGGATGGCTCAGTCTGTTAGGTGTCCGACTTCAGCTCGGGTCATAATCTCATGGTTCGTGGCTTCAAGCCCCACGTTGGGCTCTGTGCTGGCAGCTCAGAGCCTGAAGCCTGCTTCGAATTCTGTTTCCCCCTCTCTCTGCCCCTCCCTGGCTTGTGCTCTGTCACTCTCTCTCTCTCAAAAATAAATAAACATTTAAAAAAAATTAAGATACCCTGACTGCATACAGTAACTATAAACAACTTCATCTACTCAGTATTTGAAAACAGCCCATTAGGAAAATATATATATGAAGAAAAAAGAATGAGACTAGATTTAAGCAACAATTCACAGCCAATTGAAAACAGCATTATTGACATCTTATGACTTCTCATTAAGTTACCACGGAGAAAATATTTAGAAGTCCATCCCACAATCTATAATATTATCTCCTTCACTGAGCTAGAACCTCAGTGCAGTTTTACAAAATAAAGTGCAAAATAGTCATAAACAAATAGACTTTTAAGCTGTGAGACACACACATACACACACACACACACGTACACACACAGAAATCCTTTTGTAAATTTTATTCAGACTATTTCAATGGTGGAAGCTGGTGAAAATCAATATCCTTTTGTTAATTAGGAATGTTTGCTACAGCATTATAAAGGAAACTGAACTAGAGCTCAGTGTCTTTATTCTTTACCTGTGCCTGAACACACTGAGTTGCAAGGGATATATGAACTCCTTAAAATGTATTTTAAAAAAAAGGTGTATAATACATTTTCTGGATTGGCCATAAAATTTTTAAACATGTCTTTGTAATCTCTAAATTAAGCACCGCTTTTCAGGCCACATAATCTTACTGCACTGATAACGTCAGCAATGTGGCTTCGTTCCCTACAGACAATATGGGACAAGGTGGTAGGTAACAGGCTGTAGTAACTTGAACTCTTGGCCCTGAAGAAGCACGGATTTCTACCCAGACTTCATAGATTTCCTAAACCATGGATTTATTTTTCTTCATAACACTTATCATACCTCACGTATTACAATTTATGTTTGTTTATTGTGTCCACTAGAATAAAATTTTTAGAGAAAGACACTTCTTTTTTTTGTTGTTGTTTAATTGCACTATCTCCAGTATCTAGAAAAGTGCTTGATACATGGTTGGTGTGCAGTAAATCATTGTTCAATGAGGGCAGGAATCTCTATTCAAGAAAGTTTACTGGAGAACACAACATGGTAATTCATGATCACAAATAGCTTGTAACAACATGATGTTGTAAAACTTCTTTAAAATCAAAGTATTTTAAAACATATTGCAAAGGAAAAAGCCAGTAATAACTGAAGGCCCATTATCTACAGAGGAAATAACATACAAGGGAAATTCTGACTGCGATATATCTGGAAACAGTTCTGTGGTAGCTTGTCTTCAATATGGCCATCATCAATTCCTTTTCTTCCTGTATGTGTGTGTGTATATGCATTCCCCCATCCAGCGCTAGAGTCTGTTCTTCCTTACCTTGAATCCAGGATGTAATTTGATTGACCAGTACAATGGGCAAGACTAATATCCTGGGGCTTCTGAGGCTGGATTATTAGAAGCCTTGCATCTTTTACCTAGACATATTCCAATAAGTCTTGCTCTGGAGAAAGCAATCCAATGTGTAAGAAATCCAACTACCCTGAAACCACCATGTGGTGATAATCACAAGCTACATGGGCAGACTCAATATATTAAGATGCCATGTGGAGAGAAAGAGAGACCAAGAAGTATTGGGGCACCAGACATTTGAATGAAGAGGTCATTTTGGAATTGTGTCTTCTAGCCCCAGGTGCCCAGCTGACACTGTCAGGGATCAGAAACAAACTACTCAGCCAAGATCTTCCGGAATTCCTGACCCACATATCAAAAGCAAATAAAATACTTATTTTGAGTCTCAGAATCTTGGGGTAGTGTGTTACCCACAAGGAGATAAATGGAGCAAGTTCCAATACCGTTACTAGAAAGTAGAAAAACCAACACTCTGAGCTTCCAACACAGAAGAGGTTGGTGTATTTCATTCAGGTTCCATTATGCAGCATGTGCTAACTATACTGGAATTTTTTGACACAGATTTAACTGAGACCGTTCTGGTTCAAAGAGCAAACTACAAAGAAATGACTGAAATAGTTGGATTATTGGGTCAGGGAATGCATCATAGACTCAGATATTGCTTTGACATATATTTTTATCTCGTTGTCTTATTTTCCTGCATCATTTAGATATAATATTCATAAAAGAGGCCCATTGCCCTGTACTAACTCTGCTAATGTTTTATTTATGATACGAAGGTCTCTCTTTGCCTTTTAGCTGGGCACTACAGGGATATTTCAATGAATTTTTAATCTTCATTTTTACCCTCCCTTAAAGCAGAGCTACAAGTGTCTCACAGACAGCTATGCTGAGCAACCAGGTATTTGTCAGACTGCCACATGAGTCATTTTTTTCAATGACAAAGCAGGTGGCTGCCCTGGAGGAGAACATAAAAGGAATCTCAGTAATCATGTCCTACTTGAGTTGCCTATATACTGCTGACTCAACAGCTGGCTCTATCCAGAAGAAAACAAGGCAGGAGATAAAATATAAACTAAAAACAAACAAATGAAAAGAAATGTAATAAAACCACCACTGAAACAATAACCACTTATTTCCTTTCAAAGAATGATTTCTTATAATGCATGCTTTACATGAAAATGTATAAAATAAATTACAACAGAAATCTTTATACTTTACAGGACATTGAATCTGGTGTTTCATCAACAAAGGCTGCTGGGAAAAATGCAGTCACGTAGTCCTCAACTCCTTTCTTATTTACTGAATGGAATATCTAAGCCCAAAACAGTTCTAAAAGTTTTGAATTGGATCTTGGTCCAAGATCTACATCAGGAGTTTCCAGGCCTCATATTTACCACATGATTTGCTGATGGCATCATTACATAAAAGAAAATGTAATTTCTGAAAATACCTGCAATTAGATACTGAGGAGACGCATGTCATTCTCTTCTTCAATCCAATGGTAGACAAGAAAAGTCCCTCTAGTGGCATGTGGGGGCTTCTTAACAATCACCAGTGCCTGTGAACTTGTCAGTAGGCTTCTTCAACAGAATCGTTTTGTTTCTGATAAGATGAGACACACATTCTTAAGAAGAAAAAAAAAGCTATGTAATTATATGAAAAAGTTGGAATTCCTGGATAGGTAATAAAATATGGAGAGATTCAGAGATCTCCTCTTCCATAGATCACCAAAGCAAAGGTGTGATCACTAACCATTGTGTTAGTAGAGACCATTGATAGGATTACATCCCCACCTGAAACTAGGAAATAAACCTATGGCTGCGCTGAAGACCTTCTCTTTGGGAGTGACCACCAGAAAGTCTTTGACATTATGAGACAAGAAGACAAGTAATACGTACCAGGGAGGAAGAGTGAGGGCGAATAAGGGAAGGGGGCACCAGGACCATGAATAAAAGGCAAAGTGAGAGTTGAACATTTCTACCACTGACAGTCTGAAAACAAATCGACAGAAAGCATACCTGCAAGATAACGAAATAATTTTAAGTTCCCATGTATAGTTATCAATGCCTGACAAAGTAGTTTTCAGACCTGATCATGAATCCTGAATCTTCACATTATTCTATGTTTTTATTGTATAAATAGGTATACAACTTGATACGGGCATACATTGTAAAATAATAAGCACCATCAAGCTAATCAATACATATATCACCTCACATGGTTACTTTGGGGGGTGCTGCATAAAAGCACTTAGGAGCTATTCTGCCAGAAAATTTCAAGTATAGAGTACAGTAATGTTCCTTGTAGTCACCACACTCTACATTAGATCTCCAGAACTTACTCATCTTGCATACCTAAAATTTTGTACCTCTTGACCAACATCTCATTTTTCCCTCCTCCCAGTCTCTAGTAACCAGCATTCTGCTTCTATGAGTTTGATAGTTTGCCATCACTTCTGAAACTAAATCAATCCTTACTGCTTAGATAAGAGTTTGCTTTTCTTTACCCAGCCTTCTACTGTTGCTTCTACAAACCAGCCATACTGGCCACCTTCAACATCAGCTGATTTTCAGTCTCCTGCTGTTTCACTACATATACATATATTTGCTATTCATTACACCTAGAACACCTGTCTGGTGTCCCATTCCTGCTTAATTTTGTCGGTGCCCCACATACACAACTTTACCTGTGTAAATTTGTTTCCTTTTTCGGTTTTCAAAGCATCAAGTAAAGTCATTCCGTCAGGGAAAACTTCACCAACCCTCCCAGAAGAGGTTAGCAACCTATTCAAATGTTTATATTTAAATTCTTGGCTGTGTGTTAGTATTCTCACAATGTGGGCCAGCTCCTTCCCACATACTGCTAGGTTCCTTCATTTTGGGGCAAATGTCTGAACATGGCACTCTTTGCATTTCTGTGTATATATTTAAGCTTTGTCAACATACCATTGATTAGGGAAGGTTGTAGCTCTGTATTAGGGCTTATTAAAATTCAGTACAGCACATGTCTGCTCATGTAAAAATGTAGAAGTAATATCCATATACAGAACCCAAATGCCATGCTCAATTAAATACCAAGCACAATCCCAGCACATCTGCTCGGTACATGCTCTGGTCACAGCCTAATAGTCAATTGTACGATGACAAATAAATGCAGAATATATCATGTTAAGATAATTTTGTATTTTAGAAAATCTTAGTTTTAAATTTTGAGCCTTTGTGCTTGGATTTTTTTTTTCACACGGAGAGTAATCAGCAATTCCTTTGATATCGTTAGTGATCTAACTTGAAACGAAAAAGTTTTATTATTCTTTTAAGCTGCTTTATCATTTTAATTAAAGAGTACAAACATAAGCCATTAAAAACGCAACTTCTTAACCTGTGAATCAGAATTTCTCCATGGTCTGTAAACCAAGAAGAACCAATCCATTATATTACTTTTTCTATCATCTTTAAGCCTGGATATACATTTTTATGTATAGCTAAAGAATCTCATTTCTCTTGATAAACTCTTTTGTGTATAAATACTTTGCCTTTAAATTTATAAACCAGATTTACAAAATATCGCTTTAAATGTATAAACCATATTTATTTATCAAAATACAACGATTCCAATTTGTGGTGAATATGAACTTTTCCCTCCAACCTGGGATATAAAAATTACATATCTCTTTTTTTCCTTTAAAATTATATTTAAAAAAATTTTTTTAATGTTTATTTATTTCTGAGACAGAGAGAGACAGAGCATGAGTTGGGGAGGGGCAGAGAGAGACGGAGACACAGAATCAGAAGCAGGCTCCAAGCTCTGAGCTGTCATCACAGAGCCTGACACAGGACTCAAACTCACAAACCGTGAGATCATGACCTGAGCTGAAGTCGGTCGCTCAACCGACTGAGCCACCCAGGCGCCCCAGCTTTAAAATTATATTTTAAACAAAATTATATTTAATCTGTTTTATGTCTCTAAACCCCTGATGGGAGGAAATTAGATTTCAGTCACTATTGGGCTTCTCTCCTCTGTGGAGTCAAACATCCTGAAGTTATTGTCACTATTGATATACTTATGGTCCATGTGGTTCTCTAAAGGGAGACAGGTCCACTGCCTACCCAGGAAATCTGCTGAGATTAAGACTGGCCTCCTTAGGGTGTCATGCCACCTTTCCCCTAACAGAGAGCAAGAAGGAGGAAGCACAAAACTGCTTATGGAACTCACAAAATCCTGTCCCTTTCACCATCTGGGTTGAGTTTCTCAAATGCTCACTGAAATTTGTCCTCAGATTTTTTTGTTTTTTTAAGACTCAGGGGTGAAATGTTTAAAGGATCCCTTTCCCCAAAAACAACAATAAAACTGGATAAAATTGTTGATAATAATTGAGGGCTCTTGAAGCTGACTAAATATAAGCAATACATTGAGAAGTATTTTTTTCAAGAAAAATGACTCACCTTTGAGTAAGAACAGTGGGAATCAGGAGCCTTCTTGCCAGGGGCTGCTTTCACCAACCACTTTCCCCACCCAGTGTCCAGATCAGGAGGCACAGTGCCGCCACCAGGATGAGACAGCCCGTGGAAATCTGTTGCTTCACTGAGAGGGGGCAGACTTGATTTTGTGCAAAAGGCAGAGAGGCCATGCCCCATAGTGTTTGTGAGTAAAAATGGCAAAATTGGTAGGAAACGGGCAAGGAAAGCTGACAATGCTTCTAAAATGAGATAATAGTTGTCCTTAGAGCGAGCAGTAAACTGACCGAGCCAGAAACTTAACACACAAATCCTAGAAATGAGAAGAAACAGCCACAGAGGGCTGCATACCAGCTTTCCACATATCCATGGCAGACTCGGGGAAGCTACTACATATACAGAAAGGAGATATGGACTTTGAAATACCCAAAGTCACGATTAAAAAGAAGAATAAAGAAGAACTATGAATAATTTAGACCCCTATCTAACACCATCTACAAAAATCAAATAAAAAACGTATCTTAGGTTAAATGTAAGGGTCAAAACTATATTACTTCTCGTAGCAAACAGAAGAAAAAAATGAGACTTTGGATTACACAAAGGTTTCTTAGATACGAAATAAAAAGACAATCCGTAAAAAGACCAAAAAAATGGGCCTCATTAAAATTTTTGTTCTTCAAGAAACACTGTTATGCAGGTAAAATATAAGGTACAGACTGGGAGAAATATTTGCAAATCATGTATCTGTTAAAGGATGTATATTCGTGGCACCTGGGTGGCTCAGTTGGTTGAGCCACTGATTCTTGATTTCCAATCGGATCATGTTCCCCGGGTCTTGGGATCAAACCTCGTGTCAGGCTCTATGCTGAGCATGGAGACTGCTTAAAATTCTCCCTCTCTCTCCCTCTGCCCCTCTCCCTCGCTCATGCTCTCTTTCTCTAAAATAAAACAAAAAGGATGTATATTCATAATATGAAATAAATTTTACAATTCACTAAGATGACAAGCAATCCAGTTTAAAAACGGGCAAAATATTTTATAACACATTTCACGTAAGGGGATATATAAATGGCTAATAAACACATGTAAAGTTGTTCAATGTAGTCAATACTCATTTTGTCATTTTGCCCAAAAATTCATTAATAAAATTCTAATGAAATACTACTAGACATCCACTGGAATAGTTAGCATCAAAAAGTCTGATGTTAGCAAGTGTTGGCAAAAACATAGAGAAAATGGAACTTTACACAATCCTGGTGGGGATGTAAAATGGTACAGATGGCTTTGGAAAAGATTTTGGCATTTTCTTAAAAAGTTAAATTAATAATAAGCTTAATTCCATTCTTAAGAGTATGAGTTATCAAAACATATATCTAAACAAAGTCTTCTATGCAAATGCTCATAGCAACATTTTTCTGAATCGCTAAAAACTGGAAACAATCCGGGGCGCCTGGGTGGCTTAGTCGGTTGAGCCTCCGACTTCAGCTCAGGTCATGGTCTCACCGGTCTGTGAGTTCGAGCCCCGCGTCGGGCTCTCTGCTGACAGCTCAGAGCCTGGAGCCTGCTTCCGATTCTGTGTCTCCCTCTCTCTCTGCCCCTCCCCTGTTCACACTCTGTCTCTCTCTGTCTCAAAAATAAATAAACGTTAAATTAAAAAAAAAAAAACTGGAAACAACCCAAAAATCTATCAATTAGTGACTAGATAAAGAAAATGTGGTATATCTATGCACAATGAAATTTAATTCTGCAATAAAAAGAACAAATTGTTGATACATGTTACAACATGAAAGAACCTAGAAAGAAGTCCGGCACAGAAGACCATACACTGTGGTTCCATTTGCATAAAATTTTCAGAAAAGGCAAATCCCTAGAGATAAAAGTAGATTAGTGGTTGCCTGGAGCTGAGGAAGGAATGGAGATTCTGCAAATGAATACAAAGGAACTTTCTGAGTGATGGAATGGTCTACAACCTTACAGTATTTTCGCAATAATTACAACTATAAATTTTGCTAAAAATATTGAATTGTGCATTTGAAACGGATATATTTTATAGTATTTGAGCTATAGTAAAAAAATCTGATAAAAAAAACTAACTTCACTTCTCAATGGTCTTTAGAAAAGCAGATACTTGAGTCTTTTAAGGAAGTTGCTGATACTAAGATTAGTTAGAATATTCTGATCTTCTTTTGTATTACGTGTTACATTTATGTGAAATTGGCTTATGCTATTTAAAAAGGATGGAAACTAAATTAATTATAATTTATTTTTCAGTTTATGTTTTTAAACCTGTTAACACTTATCTATAGTTCAGTGATGTATTTTTGAAAAATGGAAATATTTTTGCTTTTGAAAAGAGAAGTAAATCATTTGGAAAACTTTCCAAAAAGGATTATCTATGCCTGACTTGACTAACACTTAAAATTAGGTTTTTGTTTTTAGTAGATTAAATCAACAAAACAAACTGCCTGTTTTCTTCAAGTCATAGAAAATGACAAATTTGTTAGCATAAATTGTAGGTGTATTTATTAATAAAGCTAATACAATTAGTATTTTCCTAGAATTCTCCACATTGAGAATGTATGAATTGCTCTTAATTGTCGCATTGGAGAACATCAAATCATTAAGCTCTTCCTTCGGGGCTTTTAGTGACGGTGAGGTAATCTCCCTGTGCTTACTGATGAGGTCCTCCAGCTCCTTCCCCGACACCCCCAGCTTCCTCCCCTGCTTCTCCCTCTAAGGCCACACAGGTCCTCAGCTACATAATCTGCTCTCCTTACTTAAACTCCTAGACTCAGAACTGTGCTGTTGTTCTATACAATTCCTAAAATTAGCCCTGAGTTACACTATTGTGATATTGAAAATATTCTGATCTATTTTTTCATCATTGACTATGCTGAAATCGAGAACTACCTTCAATATTCATTCATTTAATCCTTTTTTACCAGGTTATAAAGCACGCCTTCCTTTCTTGTTTGTTGTTTTGTTTTGTCAGATAGTCACTATTAGAATACTCAACCCCAGCTTTCAGATAGCAGCCAAACAAAATAACCTAGTGTGTCATTCTCAATATCATCCTCTCCTTCATTAGTCAAGTTTCCCCCACTGGTTAGCAAACTACTTATATTGTTAGAGACTTACAAGTTAAAAAAAAAATGTTTATTTTTCTTGCTCCTGGATCCAGAGGTGAAAGAGTGACTCTGCTTCTTCAGGCTTTTAGTTTTGCTCAGGTCTGCTTCATGTGTCTTCATGATTCTGGGTCCAGTGGTTACTATGGAATAAGTTTCTCATTGATGATCATAAGAGAGCAGGAGAGAAGACCAAATCAGGAAAGCGTTTTTAAAATCTCTCCCTGCATCATATAAACCGGCTAAATCCATCTCGATGTGATGGGAATGTGTTTTCCATCCAGATGGGGATACATTGCAAATTTCCATGACTGAAAAGTAGGAGTGTAGTGCACAGATTAATAATTGGAACAGCAATCCAGTGTATCACGAATCCCTTCGGCGGGAATCTATCAGCTCAGAACCAAGTGTGTGTATGTGTATATATAATGATAACATAATGTATATTATATTTATTTATTTATTTATTTTGAGGGGGAGAAAGAGAGAGCAAGTGGGGAGGGTCAAAGGGAGAGGGTGAGTGAAAGAATCCCAAGCAGGCCCCACACTGTCAGCACAGAGCCTGATACGGGGCTTGATGTCACGAACCACAAGATCACGGCCTGAGCCCAATCAAGAGTCGGACCCTTACCCGGCTGAGCCATGCAGGTGTCCCCAAGTATGTATATCTTGACTTTCATCCTTCTCTTCCTTACACAAGTTTATGTCTATAAAAATACTTTGTCAGTCCTGTTCTATCAGTTACCTATTGCTGCTTTATGTTTTATATGTAATCACAGCCATCTCAGTGCCGTGCAACAGTAAACATGTATTTCTCACCTACGTGTTTGCACTTGGCTGGGACAGCTCTGCCTCAGGCTGTCCTGTCCCTCAGTGGGACAGCTAGGGTGGCTCTCTTTATATATTTCATTCTTGAATCAAGAGGGAGAGGCGGTGTCTACCTTCAATGTGTTTTTCTTATGGCATAGCAGTTGGGCAAGAAGGCAACTGAACTGCACAAGCAATACCAGCCTGCGCCCGTATTACGTTGCTAACATCTCATTTGCCAAAGCGTCACATAGCCAAGCTAGAGTGAAGGGGAAGAAAAAACTACATCTGATGCCACATGAAGCCATAGTCAGCTGCCTTAGTCCCACTTAGTCATTTCCTTAACATATACCCTAAGGCTGTGCCACTTACTTTTGATTTAGCATGCTGTAGTTTTATTTAAAAACACTGAAATTTCTGGACCTCTGTATTCCCTCTAAGTTGCCCTTAAATTGGCCAGTTCCTTTTTGTGCTCATCTTCCTTCTGTTTTAACTTTCATGGTAGCTAGCTCATGCTTTCAAATCTTTGCATCCAGACTTTCTTGCCCAGTGTAGCAAGTTTATGGGTATATTGTCTGACTGCAGTTTACCACATATTTTGCCGCTACAGAATAGAGATTATAATTTTTGCAGCCTCTGGCAGAAGGGTTTTGTTTGTTTGTTTGTTTTTTGCCAAAATCCAATGCACTTATTTTAGGTTTTTGTTATGACACCACCCCTATCCACACACTAAAATTGAAATTGGTCAAGGTTTGGTCAGGAAAACAGAAACCATTCTATATATTCTGATTTAATACAAAACTTAATACAGAATTAAGTTGAAAGAGCACAGAGGTCAGAGAGACTCAATGTGGGTCAGAGGATTTGACACTGAACCAGTTGGGAGCTGGTTCTCACAAGCTAACCAGGTCATGTCTCTGTTTATTTATCCACCCACATCGCCTAGCTGCAACCTCTTCCAGAGAACAATGGGTTCTGCTTTTCATCTGCCTTCCAAACCATACATGAATTCCTCCTTTGAGCAAACAAACTAGAAAAATCAAGAGGATTCTGGGAAACATAATAATCAGCCTTACAATTTGGTGGAACTGAGTTGACATCAGAAAATCCAGTTTGGTCATGTTTTCACAAATGGACACGTGGATCTGTGAGACTTAAATGTTGAGTTTCTCACTTGGAAATCTCTAGGCACTCTAAATTAAATCACAGTGTTTATGCATGTACACCAAGGATTTAGGACATCAATTTGGAATGAAATGGACTACAGAAGAAATTATGGAACCCATAGATACACATTTTAAAATGACTGTTTTCTCTCTTGAGAAGGCTTTTACTGAAGCCATTATATCAGTTACCTAATATATGAGTCCCGTCTTTTAATAACAGTGAAAAAATCAAACATCACTACCAGTGTACCAAAGATATCTTTGAATGGTTTATTTCCTATTCTCTTTCTATCTTGTTTAAATGTAATATTTAAATTTAAGAACCAATGTGAAAGTATTATTTGGGATAAGTATACCATTAATCAACATAAAACACGTTTATTTGTATGAGCTTGAAGATATTTCCTGATGAGAAAATTTGATTGTGAAATTCCTAAAAAATATATTTCTGCAGGGTTAGTATTGATAATCTTGAAACTCATAACTGGAAATTTGGGAAACAAGAATAAAAATGGAAAATTAGGGACTTTATGAGCATCCTGTATACTTCATGCCTCGTAGTGACAAATAAAAGTGATTATAGGTATTAAATGTTGGTTTATACTGAGGGATAGGAGAAGAAGTTTCAAACTAAATACTAAAATATGTGAATTTTGGTGTTTTTTTTTTTCACTAAATGTGTGATTTGTAGTAGTTGGTTAACCTAAGACTTGCTTTCCTAAATTTTTAAAATAAAAGATTGAGACTAAAATGACAATTTTCTATTTCAAATCTATAGTTATGAAATACTAAAAATATTTAAGGATATAATTTAAGCTAGGAAAAGATTAAAGGTAATCCAAATATTTCTATTTTCTTTTTACTATCTGAAAATTATCCCCACACTTAACTATTTAAAACAACAAACAAACATTCCTTATTTCTCACTATCTTGGGGGTCAATAGAGCAGTTTTTTTTTAAGTTTATTTATTTATTTTAAAAGAGAGAGAGAGCAGGGGAGGGACAGAGAGAGAGAGAGAGGGAGAGAGAGAGAGAGAGAGAGAGAGAGAGAGAGAGAGACTCCCAAGCAGGCTCTGCACCATCATCACAGAGCCCCATGTGGGGCTCAAACTCATAAACTGTGAAATCATGACCTGATCTGAAACCAGAAGTTGGGTGCTTAACTAACTGAGCCACCCAGGCACTCAGCAGAGCAGTTTTTCAGGTCTGGGCTGGTTTGTCTATGATGGCATCCATTGCTTGTTTGGTAGTGAAAGGCTTGTTGGTTTGGGGGACAAGTTGACTCAGGTGAGATGGTTTAGTTCTATTGCACATGGCTCTCGTTCTCCAGTATGTCAGCCCAGGCTTTTTCATGCGGCAGTCATAAGGTTCATATATCAGCAAGAGAAGGCAATGCCAAATGAGTGTTCTTCAAGCCTCTGCTTGTATCAGATTTGGTATTTTCTTATTGACCAAAGCATATCATACAGTCAAGCCTACTTCCAGACATGGAGAAATGGATTCCCCTTCTTAATGGAGGGAGTGGCAAAATCACACTGCAATGAGAATATGAATACATGAATGGGAAGAATTTGTGACCCATTTTGCAATCTCCCATCCATCCTATTCTCTAGCCAAACTGAGCTATATAATTTTTTTTATATGTAATTCATACAATCTTCCAAGTTTTGGTTCATTCATATATTTCTGTGCCTCTAAAACTTTCTCTTGTATTTGTAAATTCTTGCAGTTCTTACCTCTTGTAGAGTATGGAGTTACTTAGCAACTTCCAGGTTTTTATTGGCATGAACAGAGAAAATAAAAAAGATGAGACAGAGCCTGGATTTTGCAGGTGTTGAGCAGGCTTCACAAGAGAAGACCTATGCTAAAGGGTAACATAAGGATGCTAGATCCAGAGAGCTTATGAGAGTATCTTGAGGCAAATGATGGGCACAGGAAAAAAATGTGCAAAAATAAGCTATTTTCTTCTTAATTTTATTGAGACATAGTCTTTTCTTTTACAATGCAGTTGAGGAATGAGACTACCCACATCAAGAACTGTGTGTGTTAGAATTTTAACACATAGACATTAAAAGATTTGTTGGAGACACATGGTGTGCTCTTATATTAAAAACTTTGTGGAAAGAAGTCATTTCATAACAGAGTTATGAAAATATAGGAGTCTATAAAAGGGAAATAGATTAACCTACAGGATGCTTGTTTGGACCAATAAGGTCATGAAATGCAATCCAAATTTTACAAAATCATTACATTTTTGTGCTCTTAAGGACAGAGTTTATGTTTGTTTATATTTCTGAATGTGTGAACCCACGAAACTAGAAAAGACATTTGGAAAAACAGTAAGACCTTTCAGTTTCCTAAAATACTGTCAGTATTGTAAATGATATTAAAAGCATGTATAAATCCTATTTATTTTTAAATATTTACATTATACGAATATGAATACTTTGCAGATTACCTTCAGCCTAGGTTTTATGTTTACTTTGGACAATTTTAAATGATCTTCAAAGTCACTTTGATTTGTAATTTTCTACACTCCTCAAAACTTAATAAAACTTTCTTTGGCTTTAGAGCTAGTCAAACACATCATTTAGACTACCAATTAAATATGCAAATATTTAATCAAATATATTATTATTAACCCAAAGTTTTAATCCAGATCACTTAAATAATGTCATATTCATTCAAGGATTTTATAAAAAGTATACTGTCCATCACATGGAATATATAAAATTTCAAAACTATTGCTCATAAAAATTAGAAAAGAATATCAGGGAATAGTTAAAATAAAATTTTAGGTGCTCAAGTGTTTGGATACCTTTGTATATGTGATTGCCTATATGACTTCTAAATATTTAAAAGTCGTGTAGTAGAAACAACATGTGCTTTTTACCAACTACAAGTAAGTGGCCAACTCCACCACATAATAGATGTTTGATTTTAGGCAAAGTATCACTTATCTAAACGTTAGTATCCTTTTTTTTTTTTTTTTTTTTCTCTGACAGAGTGTTAGCGGGGAGGGGCAGAGAGAGAGGAAGATACAGAATTCAAAGCAGGCTCCAGGCTCTGAGCTGTCAGCACAGAGCCTGGGGGCTCAAACTCAGGAACCACGAGATCATGACATGAGCAGAAGTCAGATGCTTAACCGACTGAGCCATCCAGATGCCCCTAAACTTTAGTATCCTTAAATTATATGAAGACTGTAGTAATACTAGCATTCAGAAAGTTTTTTTTTCTGAATGAAATAATGTAATACATGGTAAAGCTCTTTGAAATTGTACACAAATACATAATTTTAGCTCTACTCTGTATATCTATACAGAAGGAACAATATATGAAGAATACCTAATTTTTAATGCCCATAGTAATATTCAATAATAATTATAAGTATCATTTATTTTATGCTAACTTTGGTCCAGACACTGAACAAAGGCTTTAAAATTATCTTTACTCTTCATCATGTCCTTATAAAGTAATCTTTACACATTTTACAGTTGAAGAAATAGAGCTACTTATCAGTTGTGGAACTAGGTTTTATTTCAAACTTTGCCATGTTCATGTATCTGATTTTGACCATTATGTCAGCTTTTCCAATGTCTAGTCTTGGAATAAATGGGTAAATATAGTTTTAAAACACTCTAACCTATGTTTTTTAAAAGTAATGCACAAATTGTATAATATATTAAAGTTTCTGAGACACTAAAGTTTCTGAGATATGTTGTAATAAATGTTATTTAAGTGTATTTGAACCTGAAATTCCCGAGTGAATTGATTAAATTATTCTTTTATCGTGTTCACTTCAGCTTGTCATTTCTTCGTGCGTGGGTGCATGGTTATGTACCCATGTGTGTGTTACTGCAAGGGAGGGCTTCTATGTCATACTGTATTCAAACCTCATGATTTGAAGTTCTAATTATAAAATTTAAATATTTGTATTTAATCTGGATGTTCAAGTTATTTGCTTCTAATCTAGTGTCTTCCTTGGTATACGCATGTGGCTTTAATCATTACATAGTACCATGTGTAAACTTTTCCCCAAATTTGCATTTGAAGATCATTCCTATGAGACTGTAACTAAAAATGTACTTCCTTTAAGAAAGATGTGTTAGATTTGTCAAGAAACCCTGTTTCTTGACACATATATATATATATATTTTTTTTTTTTTTTTCTCCCCATGAAGAAATTTTTGGTGAGCCCATTTTGATACTTGATGGTTTTTTTTTCTTTTTTGATGAAGTTGCTTCATGATTTTAGTACTGGCAGTTTTATTCTGAAATATCACTGTTTCATCTACACTTGGGTTTCTGACCTTTGTCAGTAATGCCTTTTAAGTAGCAGTCTTGATATGGTTGGATGGGAGAAGACAGAAAGTGGCATATCTGGAGGATTAAGATGGAAAGTAGTCTGTAGGGTTTGATCAAAGCTGATGGGTGGAGACTGACTTGCAGACTTCAAAAGAGGTAATAAAGGTGTTTTGGGCGATAATACAACACTGAATGGATATAACACTTCCTTCATATCTTTGTTACATAAAAAAGAAAGTAGTTTGATTCTACTATTATGTTTTTCACTCCAGCAATACCACTCTCCTTAAATTATTACACGTTTATATCTTGCTATCTGATAGAGTACATTTAAATATTCCTTTGGAAAATTTCTTGGCTATTCTTTTATTACTTTTTGCCTATATAAGTTTCAGAACCTACTTGAAAATTTCATGGTAAATGTGATTGTATTGTATTAATAAATTAGTTTAGGAAGAACCAATATTTTTCTACTGTGGGATATTACCATTCTAATGGTATATTTATATACATCTCATATTTGATATATCTTAATGTATTTTCTAATGAAATTTTTAGGATTTCAAATTGAAACTAGTATTATCACAATTATTCATAAGCATATGTGTCATAAACGAGATCTATTGCATGGTGATGATTATGTTTATTCACTTTCCCGTATTTACATTGCTTCTCTTTTATTTCATTTAACTCTAGGATTTTTTACACAGGCAGTCGTATCTTACGCAAATGATTACATGTTTTTGCTTTTTCTCTGTCTCTCCATTATTTATACCTTTATTTCTTTTTCTTTTCTTATTACTTAACTACCTCATAGTTCAACAATAATAATAATACAATGGTAAGAATTTATGACTTATAATTGACTTGATAGATAATGTTTCTAATATTTAATTACTAATTTCTATGGAATTCCAGTAATTTTTCTTTATCAAGTTGTGTGTGTATGTGTGTATGTGTCTGCTAGTTAATTTCTCCTTTGCTCTCTTTTTAGGAGTTTGGTATCAGTTGTAAAAGATACCATTATATTTCTTCTGTTGATACTATTCATATTTTTATTTCTTCTTGATTTTAACTTAAAAGAAATAATAACAAAACCATTTATTACATGCAGTTTTTTAAATTACTAGAAAGAATGATAAATACAATTACTTTAGAATTATTTATTCTATGTAGGGATATAAACTATTTATAATATTGTGTCTCTTCATTTATTTTTCAGATTTACCAAGGTAGTCTATTTTGTTAACATTTTAAAGGAATTCCTTTTAAATTTAATCTACTGAATTTAATATAATTGAATGCTATTTTTTCTTTCATATACTTTTCATTTTATTTTTTTTAATATATAAGATTTATTGTCAAATTGGTTTCCATACAACACCCAGTGTTCATCCCAAAAGATGCCCTCTTCAATACCCGTCACCCACCGTCCCCTCCCTCCCACCCCCACCCCACCCCCCCGCCATCAACCCTCAGTTTGTTCTCAGTTTTTAAGAGTCTCTTATGCTTTGGCTCTCTCCCACTCTAACCTCTTTTTTTTTTTTCCTTCCCTTCCCCCATGGGTTTCTGTTAAGTTTCTCAGGATCCACATAAGAGTGAACACATATGGTATCTGTCTTTCTCTGTATGGCTTATTTCGCTTAGCATCACACTCTCCAGTTCCATCCACGTTGCTACAAAGGGCCATATTTTGTTCTTTCTCATTGCCACATAGTACTCACTCCATTGTGTATATAAACCACGATTTCTTTATCCATTCATCAGTTGATGGACATTTAGGCTCTTTCCATAATTTGGCTATTGTTGAGAGTGCTGCTATAAACATTGGGGTACAAGTGCCCCTATGCATCAGTACTCCTGTATCCCTTGGGTACATTCCTAGCAGTGCTACTGCTGGTTCATAGGGTAGGTCTATTTTTAACTTTTTGAGGAACCTCCACACTGTTTTCCAGAGCGGCTGCACCAGTTTGCATTCCCACCAACAGTGCAAGAGGGTTGCCGTTTCTCCACATCCTCTCCAGCATCTATAGTCTCCTGATTTGTTCATTTTGGCCACTCTGACTGGCGTGAGGTGATATCTGAGTGTGGTTTTGATTTGTATTTCCCTGATGAGGAGCGACGTTGAGCATCTTTTCATGTGCCTGTTGGCCATCCGGATGTCTTCTTTAGAGAAGTGTCTATTCATGTTTTCTGCCCATTTCTTCACTGGATTATTTGTTTTTATGATGTGGAGTTTGGTGAGCTCTTTATAGATTTTGGATACTAGCCCTTTATCCGATATGTCATTTGCAAATATCTTCTCCCATTCTGTTGGTTGCCTTTTAGTTTTGTTGATTGTTTCCTTTGCTGTGCAGAAGCTTTTTATCTTCATGAGGTCCCAATAATTCATTTTTGCTTTTAATTCCCTTGCCTTTGGGGATGTGTCAAGTAAGAAATTGCTACGGCTGAGGTCAGCGAGGTCTTTTCCTGCTTTCTCCTCTAGGGTTTTGATGGTTTCCTGTCTCACATTCAGGTTCTTTATCCATTTTGAGTTTATTTTTGTAAATGGTGTGAGAAAGTGGTCTAATTTCAACCTTCTGCATGTTGCTGTCCAGTTCTCCCAGCACCATTTGTTAAAGAGACTGTCTTTTTTCCATTGGATATTCTTTCCTGCTTTGTCAAAGATTAGTTGGCTTTCTCCTCTAGGGTTTTGATGGTTTCCTGCTTTCTCCTGTAGGGTTTTGATGGTTTCCTGTCTCACATTCAGGTCCTTTATCCATTTTGAGTTTATTTTTGTGAATGGTGTGAGAAAGTGGTCTAGTTTCAATCTTCTGCATGTTGCTGTCCAGTTCTCCCAGCACCATTTGTTAAAGAGACTGTCTTTTTTCCACTGGATGTTCTTTCCTGCTTTGTCAAAATGAGTTGGCCATACGTTTGTGGGTCTCGTTCTGGGGTTTCTCTTCTATTCCATTGGTCTATGTGTCTGTTTTTGTGCCAATACCATGCTGTCTTGATGATGACAGCTTTGTAGTAGAGGCTAAAGTCTGGGATTGTGATGCCTCCTGCTTTGATCTTCTTCTTCTTCAAAATTACTTTGGCTATTCGGGGCTTTGTGTGGTTCCATATGAATTTTAGAACTGCTTGTTCTAGCTTTGAGAAGAATGCTGGTGCAATTTTGATTGGGATTGCATTGAATGTGTAGATAGCTTTGGGTAGTATTGACATTTTGAAAATATTTATTCTTCCAACCCATGAACAATGAATGTTTTTCCATTTCTTATATCTTCTTCAATTTCCTTCATAAGCTTTCTATGGTTTTCAGCATACACATCTTTTACATCTTTGTAAAATCTTTAGATTTATTCCTAGGTATTTTATGCTTCTTGGTGCAATTGTGAATGGGATCAGTTTCTTTATTTGTCTTTCTGTTGCTTCATTGTTAGTGTATAAGAATGCAACTGATTTCTGTACATTGATTTTGTACCCTGCAACTTTGCTGAATTCATGTATCAGTTCTAGCAGACTTTTGGTGGAATCTATCGGATTTTCCAGGTATAATATCATGTCATCTGCAAAAAGTGAAAGCTTAACTTCATCTTTGCCAATTTTGATGCCTTTGATTCCCTTTTGTTGTCTGATTGCTGATGCTAGAACTTCCAACACTGTTAAACAACAGCGGTGAGAGTGGACATCCCTGTCGTGTTCCTGATCTCAGGGAAAAATCTCTCAGTTTTTCCCCATTGAGGATAATGTTAGCTGTGGGCTTTTCATAAATGGCTTTTATGATGTTTAAGTATGTTCCTTCTATCCCGACTTTCTCGAGGGTTTTTAATAAGAAAGGATGCTGAATTTTGCAAATGCTTTTTCTGCGTCGATTGACAGGATCATATGGTTCTTATCTTTTCTTTTATTAATGTGATGTATCACATTGATTGATTTGAGAATATTGAACCAGCCCTGCATCCCAGGAATGAATCCCACTTGATCATGATGAATAATTCTTTTTATATGATGTTGAATTTGATTTGCTAGTATCTTGTTAAGAATTTTTACATCCATATTCATCAGGGATATTGGCCTGTAGTTCTCTTTCTTTACTGCGTCTCTGTCTGGTTTAGGAATCAAAGTAATACTGGCTTCATAGAATGAGTCTGGAAGTTTTCCTTCCCTTTCTATTTTTTGGAATAGCTTGAGAAGGATAGGTATTATCTCTGCTTTAAACGTCTGGTAGAACTCCCCTGGAAAGCCATCTGGCCCTGGACTCTTATTTGTTGGGAGATTTTTGATAACTGATTCAATTTCTTCACTGGTTATAGGTCTGTTCAAGCTTTCTATTTCCTCCTGATTGAGTTTTAGAAGAGTGTGGATATTTAGGAATTTGTCCATTTCTTCCAGGTTGTCCAATTTGTTGCCATATAATTTTTCATAGTATTCCCTGATAATTGCTTGTATTTCTGAGGGTTTGGTTGTAATAATTCCATATTCACTCATGATTTTATCTATTTGGGTCATCTCCGTTTTCTTTTTGAGAAGCCTGGCTAGAGGTTTATCAATTTTGTTTATTTTTTCAAAAAACCAACTCTTGGTTTCATTGATCTGCTCTACAGCTTTTTTAGATTCTATATTGTTTATTTCTGCTCTGATCTTTATTATTTCTCTTCTTCTGCTGGGTTTGGGGTGACTTTGCTGTTCTGCTTCTATTCCTTTAGGTGTGCTGTTAGATTTTGTATTTGGGATTTTTCTTGTTTCTTGAGATAGGCCTGGATTGCAATATATTTTCCTCTCAGGACTGCCTTCGCTGCATCCCAAAACGTTTGGATTGTTGTATTTTCATTTTCGTTTGATTCCATATATTTTTTAATTTCTTCTCTAATTGCCTGGTTGACCCACTCATTCTTTAGTAGGGTGTTCTTTAACCTCCATGCTTTTGGAGGTTTTCCAGACTTTTTCCTGTGGTTGATTTCAAGCTTAATAGCATTGTGGTCTGAAAGTATGCATGGTATGATCTCAATTCTTGTATACTTATGAAGGGCTGTTTTGTGACCCAGTATGTGATCTATCTTGGAGAATGTTCCATGTGCACTCGAGAAGAAAGTATATTCTGTTGCTTTGGGATGCAGAGTTCTAAATATATCTGTCAAGTCCATCTGATCCAATGTATCATTCAGGGCCCTTGTTTCTTTATTGACCGTGTGTCTAGAAGATCTATCCATTGTTGTAAGTGGGGTATTAATGTCCCCTGCAATTACCACATTCTTATCAATAAGGTTGCTTATGTTTGTGAGTAATTGTTTTATATATTTGGGGGCTCCTGTATTCGGTGCATACACATTTATAATTGTTAGCTCTTCCTGATGGATAGACCCTGTAATTATTATATAATGCCCTTCTTCATCTCTTGTTACAGCCTTTAATTTAAAGTCTAGTTTGTCTGATATAAGTATGGCTACTCCAGCTTTCTTTTGACTTCCAGTGGCATGATAAATAGTTCTCCATCCCCTCACTTTCAATCTGAACGTGTCCTCAGGTCTAAAATGAGTCTCTTGTAAACAGCAAATACATGGGTCTTGTTTTTTTTATCCATTCTGATACCCTATGTCTTTTGGTTGGCGCATTTAGTCCATTTACATTCAGTGTTATTATAGAAAGATATGGGTTTAGAGTCATTGTGATGTCTGTAGGTTTCATGCTTGTAGTGAAGTCTCTGGTACTTTGTCTCACAGGATCCCCTTTAGGATCTGTTGTAAGGCTGGTTGAGTGGTGATGAATTCCTTCAGTTCTTGTTTGTTTAGGAAGACCTTTATCTCTCCTTCTATTCTAAATGACAGATTTGCTGGAAAAAGGATTCTCAGCTGCATATTTTTTCTGTTCATCACATTGAAGATTTCCTGCCACTTCTTTCTGGCCTGGCAGGTTTCAGTAGAGAGGTCCGTCACAAGTCTTATCAGTCTCCCTTTATATGTTACAGCACGTTTATCCCTAGCTGCTTTCAGAATTTTCTCTTTATCCTTGTATTTTGCCAGTTTCACTATGATATGTCGTGCAGAAGATCGATTCAAGTTACATCTGAAGGGAGTTCACTGTGCCTCTTGGATTTCAGTGCCTTTTTCCTTCCCCAGATCAGGGAAGTTCTCAGCTATGATTTCTTCAAGTACACCTTCAGCACCTTTCCCTCTCTCTTCCTCCTCTGGAATACCAATTATGCGTAGATTATTTCTGTTTAGTGCATCACTTAGTTCTCTAATTTTCCCCTCATACTCCTGGATTTTTTTATCTCTCTTTTTCTCAGCTTCTTCTTTTTCCATAAGTTTATCTTCTAGTTCACCTATTCTCTCCTCTGCCTCTTCAATCCGAGCCGTGGTCATCTCCATTTCATTTTGCTTCTCATTAATAACATTTTTTTAGCTCCTCCTGGCTGTTCCTTATTCCCTTGATCTCTGTAGCAAGAGATTCTTTGCTGTCCTTTGTACTGTTTTCAAGCCCAGCGATTAATTTTATGACTATTATTCTAAATTCACTTTCTGTTATATTGTTAAAATCATTTTTGATCAGTTCGTTAGCTGTCGCTATTTCCTGGAGATTCTTTTGAGGGGAATTCTTCCGTTTTGTCATTTTGGATAGTCCCTGGATTGGTTCAAAACTGCAGAGCACTTCCCCTGTGCTGTCTTGAATAACTTGCGTTGGTGGGCGAGGCCGCAGTCAGACCTGATGTCTGCCCCCAGCCCACTGCTGGGGCCACAGTCAGAATGGTGTGTGCCTTTTCTTCCCCTCTCCTAGGGGCAGGATTCACTGTGGGGTGGCATGGCCCGTCTGGGCTACTTGCACACTGCCAGGCTTGTGGTGCTGGGGATCTGGCATATTAGCTGGGGTGGCTAGGCAAGGTGCACAGGGGCGGGAGGGGCAGGCTCAGCTAGCTTTTCCTTTGGTGATCCACTTTGGGAGGGGCCCTGCGGCACCAAGAGGGAGTCAGACCTGCACCGGAGGGATGGAACCACAGAAGCACAGCATTGGGTGTTTGCACAGTGCAAGCAAGTTCCCTGGCAGGAACTGGTTCCCTTTGGGATTTTGGCTGGGGGATGGGCGAGAGAGATGGCACTGGCGAGCACCTTTGCTCCCCGCCAAGCTGTGCTCTGTCCTCCAGGGCTCAACAACTCTCCCTCCCGTTGTCCTCCAGCCCTCCTGCTCTCTGAGCAGAGCTGTTAACTTATAACCTTCCAGATGGTAAGTCCGCTTGCTGTTGGAACACACTCTGTCTGGCCCCTCCGCTTTTGCAAGCCAGACTCGGGGGCTCTGCTTTGCCAGCGGGCTGCCCCTCCGCCCCGGCTCCCTCCTGCCAGTCGGTGTAGCGCGCACCGCCTCTCCGCCCTTCCTACCCTCTTCTGTGGGCCTCTCCTCTTCGCTTGGCTCTGGAGAATCCATTCTGCTAGTCTTCTGGCGGTTTTCTGGGTTATTTAGGCAGGTGTGGGTGGAATCTACGTGATCAGCAGGACGTGGTGAGCCCAGCGTCCTCCTACGCCGCCATCTTCCTCTATCCCTCCTGCCTTTATTTTGTTGTTTTTTAAGATTTTCTTTTAGTTTGCTATTTTTTTCTCTTTTCCTGAAATGGATCATATATTCGTTTACTTCCAATATTTCTTATTTGCTAATAAATTTATTTATAGCAAAACTTTGGCTTTGAACTTCTCTGGGCTTTAAATTTACTGGCTTAAAACCATCATTTAGGGGCGCCTGGGTGGCTCAGTTGGTTAAGCCTCTGACTCTTGGTTTCTGCTCAGGTCATGATCTCATGGTTTCATGGGTTTCCAGCCCCCAGTGTAGGGACTCTGCTGACAGAGGGGAGCCTTCTTAGGTTTCTGTCTCCTCTCTCTGCCACTCCCCCACTTGTTATCTCTCTCTCAAAATAAATAAAAATAAACTTAAAATAAAGTAATCACTTAGTTTAGTCATGTTTTTATTGGTCAGAAATTTACTGAGGGTTCAGCTGAAGGGTTGCTTTCAAAATAGTTTCTGTACTCATGACTGGCAATTTAGTGTCTTTCTTTCTATGTGGCATCTTATCCCCTAAGACCTCTCCATGTTTTTGGGGTTTTCCCATAATGATAGTCTTAGGTAGGGAGTCTTATGTGGAGCTTGGCCTCCCTAACAGGGAATATTCCAAGTGATATCCAGTCAAAAAAGCAAGCTGGCAAAAAGGCTTCATTTCTACATTGTTCTTTTGGTTAAAGCAATCAGATTTGTGACCCCTTCTTGTTGGGAGAATGTCCAGTTGTTTGTGGCTCTCTTTATTTCACCACACCCTCTTCATCTCTGTATCCTAGCTCTTTATTTTATGTTTCTAAATAATTTATCCTTTCAGGTCTCTTGTTAACAAGTTACTTTGGAATAGACTTAGTCTTGTCTTTTCTTTCTTTCTTTTCCCTCCCTCCCTTCCTTCCTCTTTCTCTCTCTCTCACTCTTTCTCTCCCTTTCTCCTCCTCTCTCTCCCTCTCTCTCTCTTTTATAAATGTTCACGCTATCATTTTAAAATATTTTCTAGTCTTCATTCTGTTGGACAAAATATGGCCAAAATAAATTTGATTTTTTAAGTTTAATTGAGACTTTCTTTGTGACCTACTATATACTTATTTTTTAATACTTCCTGAAGGAACTTGGTTTATTGAACTATTCAAATTAATTTCACTATGATTTTATTTATTTCCCTTTATTTTAGCTATGCATTTTAAATTCTTCCAATTGATATGAAATGTATCTGATTTATTTTATATTTGTTACAGTTCATGCCTTGTATATACCAAAGTTTTTAGGTTTATGAAGATGTTTAATATCTAATTTGTACCTTTACAACTTTTATTATAAAGCAGTATTGCTATTGTGTAATACATTATTAGTCTATTGTATCTAATAATAATACTAGCATCTATTCATCACATCATTCTTTTCTTATATGCTCTATATAAAGGTAACTGTTGTGTTTTCTATAAAGAATTCTTAATCACATAAGTTGAACTCCATTTAAGGGTTAACTATGTATTCCCCTAATGTGAGAGGAAAAAATCCATATTTTGAAGGGAACAGAAGCTTTTTAACTTAAATAGCTAAACTTGCTTGCTTCAGTAATTTTTTTTAATATCCTTTGAATTTGTGGAAGTCAGTCCTAGTGCTCCTGAAGTAATCACACAAGGGAAGTCTCATCTGTTGGTAGTCAGTCACAATTCAAGGAGAGACTTGTATAATCTCGTTTAGGATGGCAGAGTTTCCACATAGCAAATTTCAGAAAATGTCCCAAGAGGCAGCTTAGCAATAGCCACCAGCCGCAAGTCTATACAACAGCCAGCAAAGAAAGTACAAGCTGTCGCATAGAATTGCTTTCAAAAGGCTCTTTACTTGTTTGATAGAGGGACTTGGGATGCTTTGTTCTCTTTTGTTTCTTCAGAGCAAACCCCTTTTTCTTAGATTTTGGCGTTCAGTTGTCACAGTAAATGCCTTGGTAAACTCCTTTCTCAATACCCTTTGACATAGTTTAATTTCATAGAATACTTAATTAATCAAATTATATTTGATTATTGTGAGAATAATTATCTGGTTCAATGTGACCCTATGATTCTAAAATCAAGTATCAGTATATGTGGTTATGCATTTTCAGCTTATTATGCCCTCCTTAATCTAATCCCATTAAATGGGGGCTCCTGGGTGGCTCAGTTAGTTAAGTGTCAGACTCTTGATTTCGACTCAGGTCATGATCTCATGGTCATTGGATCGATCCCCACGTCTGGCTGTGTGCTGACACTGTGGAGCCTGCTTGGGATTTTTCTCTCCTTCTCTCTCTGCCCCTCCCCCACTCATCCCCCCCCCCACCTCTGTCTCTCAAAATGAATAAATAAATATTAAATGTTTCCATTAAACAGAAACATTAAGTAAAAGTAGTAGATAAAACAGCCCTAGAAATAATCAGGTTCCCAAATTAACTGAGTTTCTCACATTTGGGGGGAAAAATTTAAATAAATAGTAATTTTATTTTAATTTTCTCACATATAATTCTCTACATAGTATGTAATTATCCTACATATGATAATATACTTAATATAATTTACTTTTGTATGAGACTTTTTGACAACATTTACCCTCAAGTGTATGAAATAAAGTTCAGATTTTCCAGTTTATATTTAATATACTTGGTAGACACATTTAGAATATGGAATGAAACTATTTTACACCACCTGGTGGTGGACAGCCCTAGATTTATATTCAATAGTAACAGTATTACATCATTATATTTATATCAGTATGTATGCTTTTATAATGTAGTTTCTGCTCACTCCATGATATGTTGTGCTAATCACACATTGTGTGATGAGCTTCTACTGTAGTTTGAATTCTAGAGCAAAATATTTTAGTCATGATGAATAGATAAATTCTTAAATGCTATTTGAATGTCAGTGGGTTTTATGCATAGCTCTGCAATGTGGCTGTGATGTCAGAACACGCATCATTGCCTATTTTTTGATCTCCCTGAGTACTCCAAGATGTTAAGCTTTGAGTAATTTCATAATTTACTGACCTCAAATATGGGTTTTGCCCATTAATTTCCCTACTTCACGTAGATGAGAAAAATAGTATTTTCATCCATTGGAAATTATTTAAGGACTGTGTTCTCAGATGAAGAAATTTGTTGGAACAGCTGAGAAATAAGATCCGTGTTTCTTTCTGGTGGCTCCTGTGGCTTCAGCGAAAGGCGGAATCAACAGTGTGGGTATTAGATGGATGGGAGGGAAGAATAAATCAACAGTGGAGTTAAACATGACACAAAATAAGTGTCCAGTTTAAGAATATATCAAATACAATTATTCAGTTTGGAATCCAGAAAAATAATATCTGTATTTGAATATCAGTAATGTGCCACTGAATGTATTAACAGATCTCAGCACATCTCAAGATTTTGGCGCCTTGAAGTAATGAAGCAATAACATTTTTTCAAGGTGCATGTGTGTTCAGTTGAATACCGTAGATAGATACTAGATTGCTACGCTTTCAGAGAAATCTATTACATTGGCAGCTTATATGTTTTTTTAACACCTCAATCTTGAATTTGCAATAGCATTTTAATTGTACAAAATGAGAACATTTAAAAATAGGGGTTTGGGTGCATGTATGATATGTATGTAGGGAGAGGGAGAGGCACTGTGGAAACAGCTTAAAGCAGGAAAGTACTCAAGGGATACTGCAGTGTTTTGTATGATATGACTGAGCAGACACCAGGCAAGCTTGGAAGCTATCACCATGAATACCTTGATTTAAGTACTAATGAAATCGTGTTGTTTTAAAATCAGTCTGGGATTCAAAATGTGAAAAGAAAATCCCTATGTGCAGTTTAAAAAATTACTGAAATGGATTTTGAGAGAATCCTATCCTGTGGTTTTCAAGGATTCATAAATCATTCTCAGTTCTCACATGGTTTTGATGTAATTTGTCCTTTATAAATCACTGTAGACTGTGGACCTTCATTCATGGGGTTAAAAGGCCATACACTCAACAATGACACAGTGGTTTGTTGAAGATCAAGTTTCACCCACTGAGTGCCAGAGTCTAGCACTCGCCTCTCCCCTGCTGCTCCATGAATATTCAACCAAGTGCACCAAAGCTAAACACAGGAGTTATTTCACAGTCAGAAATTGGGGAAAAATCATATGCTTCAACTAGTGAAATTTTAAAAGCTTAGGAGAGAAAAAAGGAATATGTAAAAAGTATGTGGGATAAAGACAAGGTTTCTAAAGCAGACTACTTTTGCTGTCGCTGTTTTCAACATATAAATTATTACATTAAAGTGGACTCTCCATAACATCTGTGTTTGGTATATACCATTTGATGTTTTATGAATAGTATTTCCTGGTAAGGACATTGTTTTATGAATTAACAACAGATTTCCTAAAATGTTTAAAACGTTTACTATGGGAAATTAAAATGTATACAAAAACATTGAGAAAAGCAAAATAATCTCCCATATAACCATCACCAATTTAAACAATTGGGCATTTTAGTTGTTAATTGTTTCCTTCTCAGTGCAGAAGTCTTTTGTCTTGATGAAGTCCCAATAGCTCATTTTTGCTTTTGTTTCCCTTGCCTCCAGAGACATGTCTAGTAAGAAGTTGCTAAGTGCTGGGGAGGTAGGCTGGGCGGAAATGGGCATTAAGGGTGATGGGCATTAAGGAGGGTGCTTGTGATGAGCACTGGGAGTTATATGTAAGTGATAAATAACTAAATTCTACTCCTGAAACTAATATTATACTATATGTTAACTAACTAGAATTTAAATAAAAACTTGAAACATAAAAAACAAAACAAAACAAAAAACAACAACTATGTCACAGTGGCCTTTCTTATTCACTGATAGCCTATCTTGTAAATCCCTTGGAACATTGTAAGCAAGGCCTAATGTCAGATAAGTTTAACTGTAAATACTTCCACATATATCTGTAAGAGAGAATTATTATTTTTTAAATAATACTAGATTGCTAAAAACATATATATAATAATTCCTTAATGTCATTAAATATCTAGTCAGTGTTGGCATGTCCTCAATTGTCCTAAAAAAGTGTTTTGTTTTATTGTTGGATTTTTAGTATCTTGATCTTGATAAGGTTCATATATTGTTAGCTATGTCTAACATTTTTAACATTTAGGTTCTCTATAACATTTGAGAGTTAAGTTACAAACTTGAAACCTCATTCCTACATTATAATTCAAATAAGAAAATTACATTGAGAGAATATTATTACATAGTGTACCAACTTTTCTTTATAGGAATACCAAAATTCTGGCCAGGATCCAGAACCAGTAGAACATGTCACATTGAATTGTCTCCTTTAACCTGGAGTGCTCTCCTTTAATCTGGAATGCCCTTTTTGTCCTTCATAAATTTGAAATTTGGAGGAGTATAGACCAGGTTTTTCCTTCTTTTCCTTCCTTCTTTCCTTCCTTCCTTCCTTCCTTCCTTCCTTCCTTCCTTGTAAAAAGTCACTTAATTTAGGTTTGTATGATGTTTCCTCATGAATAGGAAAAGATCATCATCCGTTCTGAGTAAGAATATCCAGAAATGATGTTTTATGCTTCTTAGTGCATCGTCTTGGGAAGTATATGATTTTTGGATTGTCCCATGACTAATTTTGATTATTTGGTTAATATGGAGTCTGTGACTTTTCAATTACGGCATTACAATTTTTCACTTTCTAATCAGTGAGGAATTGTGAGAAAGAACTTGAGACTATATAAAATGCTATTTCAGATCAAACATTACCCACTAGTTTTAGCATCACTAATGTCTCTTCTGTAATTCAGTTATTACTATGATGTTTGAATTTCCAATTTTTTCAAGATGGAGTTAGGGATGCTGGTAATCAATATATCTGACATTTTAGGTTGATATTCTGTTATGAGCTTCTATCCCTCCTAATTTATTTATTTAAACAAAATTTTTTGTTTATATGTGAATTTATGGATTTTGTTTTTATTCAATATACTAATAGCATTATTTTCTTTCTGTCTAAACTCTAAAATTTAAGCTTTAGACTGGTGGATTTAACTAGTAGGAGACCCTACAAATGGGATCCTTTTGTAGGGATTTTTAATTGCTGACATAAAATGATATTCTAGTCTCATTTAATACTTCCCTGTGTAGCCCCAGCTTAAGTCATCTCTCCAAGAAGCCCCGAGTCCATGTAAATATAAATTGATGATTACCAGAGGGGGAGGAGGGGGAGGCCTGGGCAAAATGAGGGTTGGAGGGTGGGAGATACAGACTTCCAGTCATGGAATGAATAAGTCACAGGAACAAAAGGCACAGTGTAGGGAATATATAATGATATCATAATAGCATTGTATGGTGACACATGGTTGCTTCACTTGCGGTGAGCATAGCATAATGTATAGACTCATCATATCACTACTTGTACACCTGAAACTAGTGTGACGTTGTGTGTGAATTATACTCAAATTTTAAAAAAATCACAAAAAAAGCCTCGGGTACTTTAGTAAAATATGTTATGAAAAAATATATATGTTTACATATTTATGCATAGACACAAATATATTTATATAGTTTGCATGCTAGGTAGGATTATTTTCTACTGTGTATCCTTATTTTTGTTCCTTCTCAGCATACATAGCTAGAAAATGTGTTTATGCCTAATCAGTATTTATTAGACCAGCCATGAATTAATTCTAATCTGACACCATAGGTTTTATTCTAATTTCCCTTTTCTCTCTATTTGAAACAACCATCTCAACATATTTAATTATTAGCTGAGTTAAATACAGAAAGTAATCTCAAACCTGCTAACTCACACTGCTCAAAATCAAAACAAAAACAACCCCTACTATTTAGAGTCCAGTGTTCATTTATAGATTTCTTTTGGCCTGGTGGTAGTATATAGGCACAATACGTTGTCACAAATTATTTGGGTTCCTGAATTTCATCCCTTTTCACCTTCTTGAGGACTTTGTTCCTGCAATTATCCTGTTGTACCTACATTATCAGTTTTACCTTGTTCATTTCCATCAGCATACAAGGGTGCCTTATTGTCACTCATCTTAAAAATAAAAAAATGAAAAACTTCCTTTGACCCTTTCACCCATTTCTCTGCTTTCTTTATAGAGAAGCTTCTCAAAGTAGTTAATTATATTCACTAATTCCACTTTCTCAGCTTTCGTTCATTTTCTCCTCAACCTACTCTTTTTGGGCTCTATATACAGCCACACTATAAAAACAGATGTTGTTGAGGTCATCACTGATCACTTAACATACTTAAACTTTACTTCCCACTTAAAACATTTCTCTATACTTCTATGGCTATACTGATCTTATTTTCCTTGCACCTCATCGTACCCTTTTTCTCAGTGTTTGCCTAACCTCTGTGTCTTAGCCAGAGCTATAAATTTAGGAATGTCCTTTCTTCTATTCTCCCTAGAATTTCTTCTTCAAAAGTGATCTCACCCACTTCCAAGGCTTAAAATAACATCTATACACTGATGACTTGACCCATAAATCCACAATGCTAACTACCACCTCTCCCGCGGAGCCTTAGGTACATATATGCACATAAATACTTGCTATTTCAACTTGCATGTCTAACAGACACTTCAAGCTTCCCAAGGCTGGAACAGAACTATCCCCTTCCTAACTCTCTCTCCCCTCTCCCTCTCTCTCCCTCTCTCTCTCTCTCTCTCCCCAATTCCTTCCAGGTTTCTCCATCTCAGTAAATTGCCTACTATCAATTCGTTATAAATCAGTTATAAATTTAGTAAACCTTGGGGTTCTCTAAATCTCTGTCTCACTTCCATCTCTCTCACACATCCAGTCTATCACTAAACGCTGATGGCTGTAACTCTGAAATATATTCCAAATGAGCCACCGATTGCCATCTCTACTACTGTATTTCTAGCAAAGCCACAAATAGAGTTCATCTCTCCTGCAGCACCCTTTCAGCAGGTCTTTCTTTTTCGCTCTTACCTTTTCACGTTCAACTATTAACAAAGCAGGAGTAGTTTGGTGTACATCAGTTGATATCATTCCAGTTTAAGACTTTCCAGTGTTTTCTTTTTCTTCTTGAAACCTAAACAAACTAGAATTCCATTCCATAAACTGCAAGTTGCTGTTTGACTTGCTTTCTGCTTCCTTTATGACCTCATTCCACCAACTTCTACCTTTCCAATTATCAAACTTTTCCATTTGATGCTAGGTGATAAGTGAGTTCAATTCAGGGGGAGAGAGTAGAAAGTCTTTTATTAGCTTCAAAAACAAGACAGTCTCTAGAATCCAGCTTTCATATTGTAAGTGATAAAATTGTCATTGCATTTTAATTTCTGTGTTTAATTATGTTTAAGTGGAGGAGGAAAGAGCAATTTTACTCCTCAAAATCTCCAAAAACTAAATAGCAAATATATGCGTAAGGATATTTGACATATTTACATTAATTTTAAAGTAACATCTTTACAATATTGACTTATATCTGGTATATACTTCCTAATTTAAAGCTTTATTAAAGTAGGTCCCCTACTTTTGATATACAGTTACGTTATAATATTATAGCTCACAAGTAATGAGCATTTACTATATGCCAGGCATGTTGTTAAATAGTTTACATTAGTTATCTCATGCTTTTCATGTATCTTTCTATACTTCTCTTGTTAAATATAACTCCTAGTTGTTTTATAGTCCTCTAATTAATAAAAGAAATAGAATTGTTTTCCAGATTTTATTTTTACATTTAAAATTTCTCTTGTATAGTTTATAGTTTATATGAGTTATAACTCAGCATATATTTTAAATGCTCAACTTGATTCCATTTACGTTTCTTACCATATAATTGTGATTGATCTCATATCTGTCATTTTTGTATGTTTCAACTGCAGTGCTTACTTGAGATTTTCTCAGTATTCCATAAATTTTCATTGTGGTTTGTGTTTTATTTCCTCTTTCAGGAAAATGGGGAACACATTTATAATTTGTCTACTGAAAAGCCTAGTTTTATTGGAGAAAAAAAAAGTGTTATAATTGCATTATAATTATCTTTTTCAGTATTTACTGTTATTGACTTATTACATGTAAATTTTATTGTGGTTTGTAACTGTATCATTATGACAATTAACCACTTCCATTTCTAATATTTCAGTGTTCATCTGAAAGCCTTGAATGCAATAATTTTCCTACTTCTGTGCTACCTTGCTTCTTATTTTGGTGAACAATAGGCCTTCTTTTATATATCCTTTCATTCTTTATGGATGATACAGGACCTTCTTCAAGTAAATTGTTAGGAATGGTCTATACATAACCTCTGTCCTTCCAAATTAATGGAACCAGTTTGATTTGCAAAAAATCCCTCCAACTGTTTCAATATTATATTACCTTCCTAGGAAGGAGAATAATGTATGAATTCTTGCTGTCCTCCACCATTTCTTTTTCTAATCTACATAGTGTTTAGCAGATTTTTTTTTCCAGTGGTGGTTAACACCATTCCTACTCTTTCCATTTCAACACTAATTGAGGCCATTTATGATCCCATCTCCAATTCTGCTTCTTTTTGGTCACTTAGTCAACTTCTAGAGGATGAGTTGGAAGCATACTTACTCTACCTTATTTTTGAGAGATCAGTGCTTCAGTTTGTGTGTGTGTGTAATTTTTTTCTCTCGTAAGTTTGAATTCAAACATTTGAATTTTTGGATGTCTATTTTATGGTATTCCCATTTACCAGAATCCCACCAACAGTCAAGGTAAGACAGACTATCACATTATCTAATAGACCATTCAGTTGACATGAATAGTTAATTTCAAAGAAAAAAAAAAGAAATGTCAAAAAGTTAATTTCTTCATGCTTCTTCAAAAATGTCATGTTTTTAGCCTAACAGGGTTGTGTTGTTTTTTTTTTTTAATTTTTTTTTTCAACGTTTTTAATTTATTTTTGGACAGAGAGAGACAGAGCATGAACGGGGGAGGGGCAGAGAGAGAGGGAGACACAGAATCGGAAACAGGCTCCAGGCTCCGAGCCATCAGCCCAGAGCCTGACGCGGGGCTCGAACTCACGGACCGCGAGATCGTGACCTGGCTGAAGTCGGACGCTTAACCGACTGCGCCACCCAGGAGCCCCCCTAACAGGGTTTTAATATCAGTTTATGTTAGGTGTTTAGTCTATATTACGGATGGACATGTTTTATTTTCTCTATACATCTATGTCTTTGCACTTTTATGCTATTGGCTTTTTTATAGCCTTTATTTGTTCTAGGCCCATTATGAGATTGTTTTGTTTTGATTCACTACTGTGGGGAAAAATAACTTGTATTTAAAAAATAACTTTGGTTTGGGTGATAGTTATATGGGACTATATATTTGTCAGAAGGCATTGACCTACACACTTGACATCCATGTGTTTCACTTATGAAACTAGAAATACAGTTTAGAATTACTAGGATTCTTGGAATAAAGAATGAACTACTGATATATCAATCTGGCTGAAGCTCAAAAAAAAAGTATTATATTGAATGAAAGAAGCCAGACACAAAAGAGTACATCCTTTATGGTTCTATTTATAAGAGTTTCAAAAACATGAAAAACTAATTTATGGTGATAGAAATTAGTACACACATATACACACAAAAAGAAATTAGAACACTAGTTTATCAGGAGGAGCAATGGGGGCATCTGACTGGGCCCATAAGAGAACATTCTGAAAGATGGGTATATTTTATAACTTGGTTGGAGTGTTAACAAAACATCAATCTGTGCACTAAAATCTGTACATTTAATTATACCTAAATTTTACCTTAAAAGTTAGTAATAAAGCTGTGTAGTGCAGAAGAAATATGTATGATGGTTGATAGTGGGAAATTGATTTTCTCTTCCTCTTATTCTGTGGAAAGTGTAAAAATGTCATGCCCCTTACTGTGAGGAAGCCAAAAGCCCCCAAGTTTTTGGATAGCCAATCGTCATCATTGTAGAGGACTCCTTAACCATCATTTCATATTCTGATAGCTCATTTCTACTTCAACTTTGTAGTTATAGAAGCTGTAATCAGTATATTACCAACTCCTCTTTTCAGTAAAGTAAGCCCCATCTACCAGAAATATACAACAGAAGGAATAAAATTGGCATTCTTTTAGAGTAACCTATGAATTAAAAATTGAACTGTAACAATGATCTGTTGAAAATAGATCAAGGATAAAGCCCCACATTCAAGCCCAGAGTGAACTAAATGAGGGCTAATTAAATATTAGTTAAGGTTTTTTTTTTTTTTCCTATTAAGACTATGTACTCAAGAAAATGTTGAAAAGTTATCTTTATTAAGAACAGACTAAAAAGTTTGTATTGTCTGATCTCAGTTCCTTTAGGATTCATTTTATTATTCTCCAACTTCTTGAGATATTAAGGAGTTATTAAGATAGGTAGCAATCCATAAGCTCAATTTAGGTTCAGTTAGTAACAGGACTGTTAGCAAACACTACTCTCACTATTTTTTTTTTCTTACAATCCTCCAGAGACCAACTAGCAACAGACAAAACAAAAAAGAAAAAGAAACAATGGAAACTTACAGATAATACCACATCTATCTCTCTCTTAAAGTACATTGTGGCTGGGAAGAAAAAAACACAAAAAATACCAATTTACAATTAGCAGAAATGCCACAAAATACTTAACTTGAAAATTATGTACACACTCTCTTCGAAGTAAAACACAACAAACAAGCAACAAAGATATTCTCTTTATTGCCGTGGAAAGTCTGTCTAGCCCAGTATAATTTGTGAACTCAACTGTTTTCTGCTCCTGTACCTTCTCTACTTAGTCACTCTTCATTCATTGGACAGACTATTACAGAAATAAGAAAGTCAAGGAGAAAGAGAAAAAGGGACAATACATATGCACTATAGACAGGAACATGTCACTCTAACAGAAGGAGAACCAAAAACCACAATGTTCTGCTGTAATCTCTGACATTGTTTTTGATAATTACTGATTGGATCAATGTATTTTCTGTATGGGCATGTGTGTAGTAAAATTTAATACATACATATGTATTAAAAACATCCTGCTGTGTTCAAAAGAAATACCCGAAGAGGAAAATATCTAGTGATTTATGTTTTGTATTGTGTATTGTTTCTTTTTTCCTCTGGTAAAACGTTTGAGCACACTATAGCATTCATATTTGTGAATTTCTGTTTGAACTCATGCCATGTGGCAATTTACAGCACAAATCTCCCTCACTTTGAATTGCTCTAAGCTTCATATATGGGAATGCAAGTCTGGGGAACTACTACCACTGAATATACCTGTTGGTTATTCTTAATTGTTCATTGACAAAGCTTAAATATTTCTGTTACTAAAAAAAGACCTTTAGTAGGACAATAGTTAACTATTTTATCTCTGAAAAAAAATGGCAGAGTGCTGTAGGATTTAGTTACAAAAAAAATAATAATGATAATTTTTCTCCGAGAATGAGTGGTTCAGGCCGAGTAACCAGCCTTCCTGGTGCCTTTTATCATTACACAGGAATTGATTAGTATGAAATACATAGGCTATTATTAGATCACACATACAAAGTTACATGGGCTTAAAACAACATGTGACTTATATTTATATTTTTTCATTATTATTTAGTATAATTCATTATATTGTTTTGTTCATAGCATGACATAACAACACAGATTTCCACCACAGCATCTCAAAGTTTCTTACCATGAGGGATTGATGAGCATTTCACCTTAGCCATGATGTCTTATGTATATCTCAAAAGATGCTTATTCTCTATTAATGATATTTATTTATTTATTTATTTATTTATTATGCTTTATTCAAACATGTTCACAAGTACAAAGGTAGAATGGGAGGGAGAGGGGTGGTTTGAAATGTCTGCTCGACTTATTCAAAACCTCACATCATATCACATATATCTAGAACAATTTGTCTTATCTATATTTAGCATGAATTATAAGGCATGTTTTTTTATTTCTCTTTGTTAAAACACATCTATCTTTCTGTTTCAAAATACTTAGTCATAATAATATGTTCTCCTAAAAGTTTTTGAAATTTTACTTCTTAATGTCACTGATAGCTGTGTCAGAAAGTCTCAAGTCAGCTTCTCCTCCCTTCAATTCCTACAGACCTTGCCACTATGTACATAACTTCCTCTAGAAATTGAAACCGAGAGTTTATGTCGTGAAAGGGTCTTGAATTTTATCAAACACTTTTTCTGCATCTATTGAAATGATCTTGCAATTTTGAACCCTTGTTTAATATGGTGTATCACATACTTGATTTTCATATGTCTAATTATCTCTGCATCCCAGGAATAAATCCTACTTGGTCATGGTGTTTGATTTATTTAATGTATTGTTGAATTTAGTTTGCTAGTATTTTGTTGAGAATTTTTACAACTGTGTTCATCAGAGACATTGGTCTGTAATTTTCTGGGTTTTTTAGTGTATTTGTCTGATTTTGTCATAAAATGAGTTTGGAAGTGTACCCTCTTCTTCACATTTTTGGAAGAGTTTAAGGATTAGTTTTAATTATTTTTCAAACGTTTGGTAGAATTCACTAGTGAAGTTGTTTGGTCTTGGGATTTTCTGTGTTGGGAGGTTTTTGGTTACTGATTCAACCTTCTCATTTGTTATTGGTCTGGTCTGTTCAGTTTTTCTGTTTCTTCATGATTCAGTCTTAGTCGGTTGTATGTTTCTAGAAATTTATCCATTTCTTACTGGTTATCCAGTTTGTGGTGTATATATTATGCCAGAGTAGTCTCTTATGATGCTTTTATTCTTGTGGCATCAGTGTAATGTTTCTTTCATTTTTCATTCAGTTTATTTGAGTCCTATTTTTTCTTAATTATTCTAGCTAAAGATTTATCAATTTTGTTTATCTTTTCAAAAAACACAACTGTTACTTTCATTGAGCTTTTCCTATTGTTTTTCTTTTTTCTATTTAATTTATTTCTATTATAATTTATTATTTCCTTCCTTCTGCTAATTGATTTTTGTTTGTTTGTTTGTTTGTTTGTTTGTTTGTTTTTGCTAAATCCTTGAGGGTAAGGTAAAGTTGAATTAAGGACTTAGATAGATATTTCTCAAAAGAAGACATGCAAAGGCCCTACAGGTATATAAAAGAATTTCAAAGTCACTAATCATCAGTGAAATGCAAATAGAACCACAATGAAATATCTTCTTGCATCTCTTAGAATGGCCATGAAAAAAAAAAAAGAACAGTAAATGTTGGCAACGATGTGGAGAAATTGGCACCCTTGTACACTGTTGGTGGGAATGCAAAATGGTGCTGCCACTATGGAAAACAGTATGGAAGTTCTTCAAAAAAATTGAAAATATTACTACCTTTTGATCCAGCAATCTCACTTTTGGATAATTATCCAAAATAATTGAAATTATATCTTGAAGACATATTAAAATTCCCACATTCATTGCAGCACTACTCAAGATGTAAAACAACCAAGATGTAAAAACAACCTAAAAATTAATCAGTAGATGAATGGATTTTAAAAAGTGGTATATATATTATATGCACTGGAATATTATTCAGCCTTTAAAAAGGCAGGAAATCCTTTGACATACAACAACATATATGAACTTTGAGGACATTATGCTAAATGAAATAACTCACAGAAGGACAAGTGTTGCATGAGTCCACCTATATGAGGTATCTAAAATAGTCAAACTCATAGAAGCCAAAAATAGAACAGTGGTTGCCAAGGGCTGGAGGGAGTGGGGAGTGGGAACTCGCTAATCAACAGATATAAAATTTATGCAAGATGGATAAGCTATAGAGATCTACCATACAACATTGTACCTATGAATAATAATCCTATATTATATTCTTAAAAATTTGTTAAAAGTGTAGAACACATGAAGAGAATAGAAAAGGAAAGAAACCGCAGCTATTCTTTCTGTGGGTTAATGGGAAAGGTACTGGTATCTTCGTTCATGTTAAAGACCCACCTTGCCTTCCAGTATTTAGCCATTAAAATGAAAATTACTTGAAGGGTAACTGCGCCTTAAAACACATGGTTACTTTTGCTGTATATCTGAAAATTTCCACACACACAAAAGGTTTTCTAAGGGAAACTATTGTAACTATGTGGCAAAAGGAAGGAAAATTAAAAATTTAAAAGGCTCTGATTATTGGCAATTATTGTGCAGTGAACTCAATTGCTCAATTTTTATATTTGCCTGATTTTTTTAAATTTATAAATGAAAGATAGTAAACACTCAAAACGAAATCTAAGCAAACACAGAACATACAAAAATCTTGGTTAGCACAACTTAGGTAAGGTGTACAGACCTTTGTCTCAGAGAATGGTGCTTCAAGTTCCTGGCCCAATTGGAGGACTTGTCCTCCTAGGTCTCCTGAGGTGTATAAACTGTGCAACTAACTAGCCTTCATGAGATGAACAGTTCTGTAATTGGTGCAGGAAGGGGTTAAGTCTGGGCCAATGACCTAGGAAGGTGGCAGCGCTTTGTATGTTGGGTGGGGTTGGGGGTACAGTTGCAGGCTAGTTGTGCATGTTTGACAGTGTCCTGGGGAAGACAATGACTTCAGCATGATCACTAATGCACATTGTGCGTGAGTTATTAGGACACCTTGAATCTAAGAAAGATAGCAGACCTCCTAGCCACTGGTTGCCATACTCTGGCCTTTGACAGTGTCTCTGTTCTTATTATTATATTTCATAAAATGAAATCTGGAAATTTAAATGCTAGGTTTTACTTTATGTAAAATTTCTGAATTTCTCATTACAGCGATAAAATTAGATAAACCTAGCATGCCACATAAACCTATCTATGCATTATTCAGTGGAAACTCATATACACCGTTCTTTTTAAGCTCAAAAGCCTTATCAACTTTGTTTCCTTAGAAAAGCATTTAAGGTTCCCAAATTGATGGAATAGTTTGAGAGCAGCCTAAACACCACCTTGGAGATTTTAACACCATTGTCATAGCAAGAAATGAAAAGTAGAGTGTTTAGTGAGGAGGGATAGTGGCAGCTTGTCAACTCAGAAAATGCTTCTCCTGAAATATCACTCTTCAAGGTAGAGTTTCCAAATGGGTTTAAGAAAAAAAAACAAAACAAAACTCCCTGAGAATATACCTTGGTGAATAAGCAAAGGCTTGTTTCAATCAAAATCTTCTCTGAGAGATGTTCTTTTTCCCTTCTCAAATAAATTTTTTTTAATGTACCTTGCTTATTTGCATTTTCAGATTCAAGAAGAAAAATGGGAGTAAATTGACACACCTAGTTTGAAAAGAAATGGCAAACACATAGTGACATCTCAAGTTAGTTCTTTGAAAGAGAAAAATGCGGTTTTAATTGTTTACTGTGGTTTCCAAATTAGATGCTTTTATCTCAGTTTGTAGAGTTCCCAAATGAATTTACTTATCAAATTCCATTCCAATGTATAAAGATATGAAATACATTCCTCCTAGTCAGTGATTAGCTTTCTTAATCATTTTTTAAAATTATAGATCAGGGGGCGCCTGGGTGGCTCAGTCAGTTGAGCATCCAACTTCCACTCAGGTAATGATCTCGCGGTTTGAGAGTTCGAGCACCGCCTCGGTTCTGTGCTGACAGCTTAGAGCCTGGAGCCTGCTTTGGATTCTGTGTCTCCTCCTCTCTCTCCCCTTCCCCTGCTCGTGCTCTGTCTCTCTGTCTCTCTGTCTCTCTGTCTCTCTCTCTCAATAATAAATAAATGTTAAAAAAATTTTTGATAAAATTATAGATGAGGAAGTATAGCTTTTTGGGTTTTTTTTATGTTTATTTTTTTTTTTTTTTTTTTTTTGAGAGAGAGAGCACGCGAGCATGAGCAGGGGAGGGGCAGAGAGGGAGGGAGACACAGAATCCGAAGCAGGCTCCAGGTTCTGAGCTGTCAGCACAGAGCCTGAGACAGGGCTCAAACTCTTGAACTGTGAGATCATGACCTGAGCCAAAGTCAGCTGCTTAACCAACTGAGCCACCCAGGCACCCCAGCTTTTTGTTAATAAAATGTAACTGTGTTACAAATCTCCATGTTTATAACTGTATGCTACAGCTTTTTCTATTTTTCCCTCAGTTCCATTATCCTCTCTAGTAATCATTATACTACTTTTTAATTGCCTGTGGCCCAAGTTTTCCAAAACCAAATTCCATAAATGGGTCACCAAATTTCTGGACATGAGTTTGAAATTAAGTAATTTAAAATTCAGATTATATTTTCAACAAATAAGGAAATAAAGAATGCCTCCTAAAAATTTTGTGTGTACCTTTGTTATGTACCTAAAATTTTATTTTAATGAGCAATTGATTAGATAATAAAAATCAATAATGTCAGAGATAAATTTTGGATTCCAGACACCACTACAATTTGTTTAGGATAGAGGTTGCTATTAGGAAAATAGCCGCCAGGCCTCAGTGCTGAGAGATATCTAGAGCTAAATTCTGATTTTCCCTGGTAATAGAGAAGAGGCAAAGATCATCTCTCATTCGTCACTTTATACCTACCTATTATTTGTTGAACTTTTTTTTTTCTAGAGAGAAAGCTATAAGACATGGTTAGAGAATTATTGGTCATTGTTGGAGCAGTGGTCTGAGCAGACACACAGTGATCTGGTTTGTATGTTGTCTTGCCCAAGATGGATTGGGTGAGGAGGCGAGGTGGCTAGCCATATGGAGGAAAGGGGAATAGCACTAATGTGTATTAAGACAAACTCTATGCTAGACATTTTGCATATATTATCTCATTTTCTTCTATCTATAACCTTGCAAAGTAAGTTTAATTCATAAACCTATATCATGTTTTAGTTCCCACACAAGATAGGTAGATGTCAGAACTGGAATGTAAACCAAAGACTGAATTCTTTTCATTAAACCAGACTGCCTCCTTTAAGTTGAAAGGTCATGATCTACAGAAATACACTCATATTCTCTGAATGAAGAACTCTGCACTGTCAGTGTGAATATAATAAGCAAATCAGATAGACATGTTAAATCACTGTATACTGAGAGGTTATAGGATGTGTATGCCCTGGATTAGAAGTTCAGATCTTAAAGTCCAAAGACTAAGATTTATTCCCTGCTTTATCATTAACTGTATGCACTTACACAAATCAGCTTCACTGACTATCCCTTCCTTTAGCTCCACACTCTCTTCATGGCAGTTTCGTGAGGATCAAATGAGATGCTGTGTTTAATGGAATTTTTAAACAATAAAGCATTATGCACATCTTTATTATGAACAAAGAAGTATTGTTAGAGTGGTAGTTTCATACCCAAATACCTACAGCCCAGGTATTATAATGTCACCTTAAATTTTATTATCTCAACTCTGGATGTTTTAAACTTGAGTATTAAATACATAGGGATATTCTCCATTTACAAAGAGATATATGGTTTCCTTCAACTTTTTTTAGAATCATCCTATGCTTTAGATGTATTTTTATTTTATATTTTCTGATAGAGATTTGTTTGTTGTGCAGGAAATGTTTTTTCTTTCCTCTTTATTTTCCTATGAGGGAAATGGCAGCATAAGTATAAAGAATGAAAATTGGCATCTGATACCTGTTCTCAGAGTTAGGACACCGTAGGGAAGGCTTGACACACTGGCAGCCTAAAAAAGCACATGTCCTGTATCTATATGAGAAGATAGATCCAGTGTAGACACATTTCTCAATTTTAATTTTTATTTTTTTTAAGTTTTTATTTATTTATTTATTTTGAGAGAGAGAGAGAGAGACAGTGCGAATGGGGGAGAGGCAGAGAGGGAGAGGGAGAGACTCCCAAGCGGGCTCCTCATTGGCAGTGCAGAACCCAGCACGAACCCACAAATAGTGAGATCATGACCTAAGCTGAGATGAAGAGTTGGATGCTCAACCGACTGAGCCATCCAGGCACCCCCAGATTTCTTACCTTTTGAAAAGGAGTCTCTGATCCAGAATGTTTGCAATTAAATCTAAAAACTAAAGACCATCAACTAATCATATATATGTCTATATATATGCATATATGTATATATAATATTACTTATTGGGTATAATATTAATATATAATATACTAACATTAATATATAATAATATATGCATATATATGGTTCATATACGTATTCATATATTCACATTTAGATTTGTATATACGTATGTGTGTATATGTGTGTGTGTATATATATATATAGAGAGAGAGAGAGAGAGAGAGAGAAACACATAAAATCATTGTGAAGGACAGGCCATGGCAGTGGCAGTGATGGGAGGTCCAGGCCAAAGTTTCAGCAATAATCTCACAGAGAGATGATAGTAACCCCGACACTGAAGTGAGAAGAGTCAAGAAAGGAAGAAGCACATGGATTTAAGATATCTTATTCCAGAAGAACTAATATAATTGACTGAAAAAATGCAGGGGTGAAGAAAAAGAAGCATTAAGAAATGACTGTAAGGTTTTTAGCGTAAGCATCTGGATAGATAGTGCTTCATTTTTACCAACTTGAGGAATATTGAGGTGGAGCTAATGTAGAGCAGTGGGAAACAGCTATTTGTCTGGGGTGTGTTAAATTTAAATGCGTGTTGTTAAATGTTGTTTAAATGCAAATGTTAAATGTTGTTATGCAATTGCAGATTCCAAATATATATGTATATGTACGTATGTGGATGTGTGCATGTGTGTGTGTGTGTTTGTACTAAGTACCAAAAATGTCCTCTAACACCCAACCTGAAAAAATTTTCTGCCACTATTCTGTTGAGGACAGAAAGTGTCATTTTATAGCATTGGTTTGTAAGTCCAGTTTTCAAGTCTGAGCTCTTTGGCATCACCGAGCCTTGATTTAAGATGGTTACAGAGCTCTGTATGGATTTCAGAGGCTCAGTTGTATGTTTAATGATTGTGGGAACAGGCACTTTTTGGCATTTGTTTGGCCAGTGGGAGCTCTGCATGAGAACATGTTTTTCTAGCCTGCCAAAGGGTGTTTGAGTGTTTGAGTGGCCTGCTGAGCAATCTCTCCAGGAGTATGATCAGAAACCACGTGGCCAACAAAAATCTCCCTGTTTCAAACAAATGAAGACTGCAGAGAATATTTAGCCAGGAAAGAATGAAAAAGGGATGGGCTACAGGTGGGCATATGCCTTTAGTTAAGGGGTCAGAGAAGACTTCTTTGATTTCGTGTCAGAGAAGACTTCTTTGATTTGGTGGCTGCTTATAAACTGAATGTGTTCCCCCCAAATTCATTGGAAGCTAACCCCCAAGGTGATGGTATTAGAAAGTGGGGCCTTTGGGAGGTGATTAGTTCTTCCAGATAAAGCCTTCATAAATAGTATTAGTGTCCCTATGAAAGAGACCCCTTAGAGCTCCCTTGCTCATTTCTTCCACATGAAGACACAGAGAACAGACTATATTAGTGAACCAGGAAGCAAGTTCTCAGCAGACATCGAATCTGCAGATGCCTTGATTTGGGGCTTTTAGTCTTCAGAGCAGAGAGAAATAAATTTCTGTTATTTATAAGCCACTCAGTCTATGGTATTTTATTATAAAAGCCCAAATAGACTAAAACAGTGGCATTTTTATATATATGTTGCAAATATTTTCTCCCCCTCTTCTATTTTTCTTTGAACTTTATCATGAGATTTTATATAAATATAATCATTTTGATATTGTGTAACAAGTCAGTTTTTGTAGATTTGTTTTAAAGAATTTATATGCTTCAACATCATAAATGTATTCTACTCTATATTTTTATATTTTTGTGGACAGTAAAGTGTAGTAGAAATGTAACTTCTTTGGGAGCTGATCATTTTTCCAAATTATTTTTCCAAATAATTTCCAAAATATTTCTTAATTAGTCAACACTTCCCCACATATTTTAAATGCCACCTTAATCATATTAAATTCACATATGCACATATATCTTTAATACATTCCTTGTCAAGCTTGGAATAAAGAGTGGGAAGACATTGAAGATGAAGAGTACTGAACCTTACAGGACCATGTTATTATTTGAGGCCATATTTGATTATTTAGTGTAAATCGTTGCTAGTAATTACTCTTTTCAGAGTTGAATATCATTATAATGTCTTTCTTTTAAACTTAAGTTTTAGGAAAACATGGCATTTCTGGAACCAGTATGCTCCTTTAAAAATATATCTCCTTTGGGACCTGGGTGGCTCAGTTGGCTAAGTGTCTGACTTTGGCTCAGGTCATGGTTTGCAGTTCATGAGTTCAAGCCCCATGTCGGGCTCTGTGCTGACTAGCTCAGAGCCTGGAGCTTGCTTCGGATTCTGTGTCTCTTCTCTCTCTGCCCCTCCCCCACTCACACTCTGGTCTCTTCCTCTCTCTCTCTCTCAAAAAATGAGTAAGCATTCAAATTTTTTTTCATATCTCCCTTCATTGGCAATGAAAATTTTATAATTAATCATATGTCTTTTTTCTTTTGCCCACAAGAAAGTACTGAACCAAATGTGTAGCCCAACTTTAAAAATTTTGTTTGAGTCATATCTATATAGTTGCTTAATTCACTTTTTTTCCCTATAATTATGTATCCTTTGCTGTGATTTTTTTATTGAGTGTAATCTAAGAAAACTGCCTCAAATTTTCTGTGAAGTTTATCTGAGGAAGGTTATACTTATGACGTATCTAGACAGCTTAAAACACAAACAGCACAACAATATAAACAATTGTGGAAATAGCAGTGAAGTGTATTAATGGTAACAGAAATAAAATGAAGCCAGGGATGAAGCACATGCCATAAGGTCCTTCGCACTTGTTAGAATTGGGCCACAAATTTGCTCTGAAGTTCTAGCAATCACAGTCAAGGGAGAAAGATCTTCAGTTACATGATTCACAGTGCCCAAAGTTGAGAAAAAAGTTAGGGGAGTCTAACTATTCCCATTTCTAAGACCTCAGTGAATCTTGTCCTGTGAATCCTCATAAGAACAATACATTGTGGTGTGTAGAATGTTATCATCAACAATGTCCCTACAATAAACAACCCTAATATTTCTTCTCTGACAAGTACCCACAGAGCAGAGACTTTATGGCACTAATTCAGAGAATCCCATACGGTTTAATAGTAAAGTCATAGTGGACAGGGTTAATTCTCTTTTGTGAAAGCTGAGGCACCAAATGGAGACTCATGTCTGAACGACAGGCTGCTCTACCTACGTATAATTAGAGTGGATGACATGAACATATAAATAAACAAACAATTATTAATTCCAGTGTTAGTAATAAGTACAATGTTCTCTTTAGAGACGATGTTTTAGTGAGTTTACATGTGCATTGCCTTGCACAGTGGGGACATATCCAGTATATTAGCATTCTATATACAGTAGAGCAAGGTGTTTTATAATAACGTTTAACCATGATCTGAACTGAACAAGACACTTAAGTTTTTCTAAATGAATAATATGGGTGCCTGGGTGGCTCAGTCAGTTGAGCATCCGACTTTTGGTTTAGGCTCAGGTCATGAGCTCACAGTTCGTGAGTTCAAGCCTTATGTCAGGCTCTGAGCAGGCAGTGCAGAACCTGCTTAGGATTTTCTCTCTCTCCCTCTCCCTCCCTTCCTGTCTCTCTCACTCTCTCTCTCTCTCTCTCTCTCTGCTCCTCTCCCACTCGCTTTCTCTCAAAATAAATAAATGCACTTAACATTTTTTTTAAATTAAACAAATAAGTAAATAATAGAATTGATAGCACTTAACCTGCAGGGATATTATAAAATAAGTGTAATGAGTGTTTGAGAGGCACTGCATATGTACTTTCTATAAACATTCTCAGAAGTGCATGCATTCCATGTAAAGCAATAATATTGACAAATTATTGTAAAATTGCTAGTATTCTGTTTAATGACTCAGGTTCTATATTACAGTGCATATTTATTATGCTTTTAAAATTGCATGTTGGGGCACCTGGGTGGCGTCTGACTTCGGCTCAGGTCATGATCTCACAGTTCATGAGTTTGAGCCCCACGTAGGGCTCTGTGCCGACAGCTCAGAGCCTGGAGCCTGCTTCGGATTCTGTGTCTCCCTCTCTCTTTCTTCCCCTCCCCCACTCACACTCTGTCTCTCTCTCTCTCTGTGTCTCTCTCTCTCTCAAAATAAAAACACTAAAAAAATAAATAAAAATAAAATAAATAAAATAAAATAAAATAAAATTGCATCTTGGGCTTTTATAATGCCTTTTAACCAAGGCCTTGTAAAACATAATAAAACTACCAAAGACTCCAACAACCATAGAAATCACATATCATATAACACCATTTTAAGAAGCAGATATGTCTTACTGCTGCCTTGCCCGAGTAACACTTACATGAATGTACATTTTGCACATCAAGTTTTAAAGCTTTTTTCTCCAGCTTAAAGCTGTCTTTAGACTTAGCATAGGAAATGAATTGGTATGAAAGAATATTATTCTGTACTCAAGATGCACCTGCATATAAGATCATTGAACTGTGGTGATATCACCAGTAATCCAGCATACACATATTTTGAGATATTTTCATAAAGTCTGCTTTGCTTTGCTACAACCACTTCTTTCTCATGGCTAATGGAACATACAGGCAAGCTCGTTAAGTTCGATTTTATGTAACCAATGAAATAGGAAATAAACTATACTATTACCTTAGTTTGATTAGCACTATAATATAGTCAACCTATGTAATCAGGCCGAAGGACAAAATATAACTTAGGTAAAATAAAACTCTGCCAGAAGAAAATACTACTGTATCTCTGGATTTCTTTTTTGGGGAAGTGTGTAATTTTCCATAATTAGCATTATAAAAATCTGTAGTCCTTAATACCCTTAATATTCAAAGTTTAATCATTTTGTCTGTTTTTTATAAAGTTAATGATAAAAGTCTATTTTAAGGGGCACCTGGGTGGGTCGGTCAGTTAAAAATCTGACTAGTTTGGCTAAGGTCACAATCTCACAGTTTGTGAGATGGAGCCCCTGTTGCGACCGGCGCAACAAACACCGAGATCAGGGTCTTGAGGGTAGGGGAATGTAAGAAGAAAAAGAGAGAAGAGAAGCCAGTTTGTGAACAGGAGGGTCCCCTGGGCTGATGGCCCAAGTGACGGCTTTATTGTTGCTGTACACAATCTTTTATGATATAAGACTCTTATGGATCAGGTCATTCTAAGAATAAACAGGTTTCACATGATCACTGCCAGCCAAAACATTTAGTTCTGTGTACCTTGTGAACTTTCTAAACGGGTCACAGCAAGACCTTGTTGATAGATTGCTAGCAAAACACAGTTCCCATGTTTGTTTCTATTTGACCCCGGGGTAGAAAAAGGGGGGGTAACATTACTGCCAACACCCACAGACCACAGGCTTCAGGAATTAGCTTTCTCAGCCTTGACAAGGCTTTCGTATGCCTTTGCAAGTGGGGGAATGGGAGGGGGAACCACTGGGTTGGCTGAGTCAACAGGGAGCCGTTGCTCGACCCGGTCTCAGCCTGGCACCGGGGTCCGGCCTCCCACAAGCCCCCAAGTCGGCCTCTGCGCTGACAGAGTGAAGCCTGTTTGGGATTCTTTTTTCCTCTGTCTCTGGTCCTCCCCACTCTCAAAATAAATAAATAAACTTTAAAAAATTTTTCCAAAGAAATTCAGTTTCATTGTTCTGATATGGGAAATTTTTACTATATTTCTATTTATCTTATATCACATGAGTGCTGTGTCATTTCTAATGTTATTTCAAATGTGAGTTTGTGTGACAAGAGCTCTTTAAAATCATTTTCACTTCAGTTGAAGAATTCTTATTTTTATTTTATTGTATTTATTATTTTTTTAGAGAGAGAGTGGGGGATGTGGCAGAGGGAGAGAGAGAGAGAGAGAGAGAGAGAGAGAATCTTAAGCAAGCTCCACACTCAGCATGGAGCCTGATGCAGAGCTCGATCCCACGACCCTGGGATCATGACCTTGTCTGAACTCAAGAGTCAGACACTCAACTGACTAAGCTACTCAGGCATCCCTTATATTTTTATATAATACAATTTGTTTGGAAAGTAAAAGTCATTAATTTTTTTTTAATTTGAAAGAAAAATAGGGCTCAGCTTTATATCAGAAGAATACATCCTTTTGAAGTTTTTCTTTTACATTTTAATAAACTGCATTTTTAAATGACTTATATTTATCTCTCCCATAATTAATGTATTTAATCTGGTCTTAGTCTTTGGTAGATGTGAGGAATTCAACTAGTAAAACCAATAATTCTTACTTTGTCAAAACAAAAACTGATAGAGAACTCTGTTTAAAGCTTAGAAAATTTTTAATTACTTCAATGTGGTTTTGACGCTTAACTTTTGTTCCCAAGAAAGATAAATACCACCTGTAATTGTGTGAAGAATTATCAACATTCTGTTGTCAAAGTCTGGAATGGTCACAAAAGGGTTTGTGAATATGGCATGTGAGAATCCTCACTCTTTCACTAACAAATTTTTATTTTATTTAAGTAATATATTCTGAGTGAATAGTATGTTCCAGAAAGATACAAAAGGATTGGTCTTGTAAGATTATATTAACCATAGTAAAGACTATGTACACTAAGTGAATATCCTAAGATATGCACTTGGAAACTATTGACTTTCTTTTGAGGGAAGTAATAAAATTTGCATTTTAGAATGATCCTTCTGATTGAATGGGGAAAACTCATTTGAAGAAAAGCGAGTCTGGATAAGTTGCTATTTATTACATCATTCATTATCCATCTCATCTCATCTATGTCTAGTTTTCTGTTAAATCTATTCCTTGCATTCTCAATTTAATATAAAAGTTATAGAATATCTATTCAATTTTTTGTATATTCCCATTCTCTATCAAGTATCTTCATCTTTTCATTTATTTGAGCCATCTTTTCATGTTTTATTTACCATATTCATTATACTTATTCTAAAATCCTTGTATGCAAACTACTAGATCTGGATTATTTGTGTGTCTCCTGGTTTTTTTTGTTTGTTGGTTTGTTTGTTTTTGGGTTTTTTTTGGTTTTTAAGTAGACTTCACACCCAGTGTGACCCAATGCGGGGCTTGAACTCATGACCCTGAGATCAAGACCTGAGCTGAGATCAAGAGTTGGACGCTTAACTGACTGAACACCTGGGCACCCCCCTTTTGTTTTTAATCTTGGTTATCAGTTATATTTTTTTGCCTCTTTGCAAATTTAGTCTTTATTATTTTTGTTGTTTTTTATTGTTGTTGTTTTTTGGACACTAGACATTTGTAAGTAAAACGAAATTTTGGTGAAAATCAGTGCCCTTCTATACAATCTTAGACCCAGCAAAAAAATATTCTTCGGGCAAACCAGCTGTATAATTGAACATTCTTGATATCCAATGCTTTTCACTTTACTTCCTCTCTTTCACAAAAAAACGTTTTGGGATTTTCTCTTTACCACAGCATAGGCTTTTGAGTCCAAGCCAGACTATCAGCCCATACCAAGGACTAACACTTGTCCTCAGGAAGGAAAGAGATGGATAGCAATTGTCAACATTACCATTTCACTTTAGAAAGTCTTCTCTTTTTGAAATTTCATTTATTCTATTCCTCATTGATTCCATAGCCCATGAGTGCTGTCTAAACTGTGGGACATTTTAAACTTAGTTGGCTTTTTTCCTGTTGTTTTAGCTAGTTAATTGGCCAGTGGCAACCCATTTTACCTCAAAGTAGAATACCCAGGAGTCTTGGGTTTTAATGGTTAAGTGGGGAATAGAAGCAAAGACATGAGAAAGGACAAGCCTAAACACACACACACACACACACACACACACACACACACACGCACACACACACAAATCCTGTATTCTTTCAATGTAAAGACACATTAAAATGTAGGCATCGAAGGGAGATACCAATGTTTTCCCCCTTGTGCTATAAAAGGGGGTGACAAAATTTTTGGCTTAATCTGTAAATTAACACAAATTATACTTGGATTAATAATATGTCTAGCAAAAGAAAACACAAACATAAATTATCCTCCTTATTTGGAGGATAGAATACTAGAATCGTGACATGTGGGATATCATGATTACCTAAATTATCACCAGTGATGGTACAAAATGAAGTATAGATAGAGAACAAGATATTGGGTGATCAAGGAGCTTTTTATACTTAGTTGCTTTGGTGAAAAATGGTGATTACAAAGATGACAGCATTTTGTGGTAACTTCTGACAGCACTGGAAAATTTACATGGGGAAGAGAAAAATCAAAGTCTTGAATTCCCAACTAATATCTTAATTAGGAAGAAGATAGTCTTCATTTCATATTTGAAGGGGTTTGTGTCTCCTTTAAATTTAGGTCAGATAAGACTGAGGATTGAGACCACAAAACAGAATTTTATGGAGCTACAAAGATTATAATATATGTATATTTACTGAACTGCTATGGATTCATTGTAAATTTTAAATTTACATATGGGGTACCTGAGTGGCTCAGTCGGGTAAGTTTCCAACTTCGCCCCAGGTCATGATTTCTCAATCTGTGGGTTCGAGTCCCACGTGGGACTCTGTGCTGATAGCCCGCAGCCTGCTTTGGCTTCTGTGTCTCCCTTGCTCTCTGCCCCTCTCCAATTTGTGCTCTGTCTCTCAAAAATAAATAAATGTAAAAAAAAATCAAAAAACATAAATTTACATCCAAGTTAGTTAGCATATAGTGCAATATTGATTTCAGGAGTAGAATCACAGTGATTCACCCCTATATATAACACCCAGTGCTCATCCCAACAAGTGTCCTCCTTAATGCTCCTTGCCCATTTAGCCCATACCTCCCCGCCCCCCCACAACTCCTCCAGCAACCCTCAGTTTGTATTCTGTATTTAAGAGTCTCTTATGTTTTGTGGCTCAGTCGATTAAGTGTCCAACTTGAGCTCAGGTCATGATCTCACAGTTCGTGAATTTGAGCCCCACATAGGGCTTGCTGCCACCAGCACAGAGCCTGCTTTGGATCCTCTGTCTCTTCTTTCTGCCCTTCCCCTGCCTACACTCTCTCTCTCAAAAATAAATGAAACATTAAAAAAAAGAGTAACAGAGTATATTTTTAATGGAATGAGGAAGTCATAATATAAAAGAATATATACAGTATGCCATCATTTGCTTAAATAGAAGTAAATAATATATATGCCTTTTCTTATTTTTGTAAAAATAATGGACCAAAAACTAGTCAAATTGATTATCTATGGTGGATGAAACTGATAAGACAGGAAATGAGGTTTTTCAGCCTATACCTTTTGTTTTACATATTAAAAAATAAACTTAATTCAGTAAAGATTCAAGTTTCTAGATGTCATCGTCCCAATCCAGTACAGCTGAGAAGAGAAAAGAATGATAGCATGGGGAAAATTTGCTTAATGGGCAGGGAGGGGGAGATAATCCTATCATGGAGACAAGGAGCCAGACAAAAAGTCATTGGCCAGACATTGGCCAACTAATGGGATGGAAATCAAGGGAAGGAGGGTACTTTCCATTCGATGCCACAGAGAGGGAAAATAATGAATACTAGAATGATCCACTGGATTTGGTAATTAGGAAATAATTAGCTGAAAGATAGAAAGGAATTGGGGGATAGGCAAATGTGGAAGGGAAAACTGTAAATCAAATAAGGAGCTCAAAATATTCCTCAATGGCAAGTGTTTCTTCACCATTGGCCCAAGGCTCTCTCCAAAATTAATATATATGATGAACTGGTTTAATTCTTCAATGTTAATATGAGAGTGGGAGGGAAAAGTAAAGTAAAAATAAAACAAAAACAAAAATGAAAGAAAGCACAAGAAACCCTCAGATGATAGTTTGAATTAATCTCTTAACAACAGGATTTGTTTCAGTTTTTCTTTGTTTCTCAATGTTCAAATCCGAGTCTTTTGCAGGGAAGCATGTCCAAGGCTACAACAATCCTCCAAAGGCCCTGCACTGGAAACCCTTTCAGGATGTTTTAGTCATTTTTCCATACACAGTATGCTTTGCCTCTGAGCCCATTGTTCAAAATGTCTATTGCTCTTCAGGTCACAGAGGAGCAAATCTTTTAAAATGGCCATGCTAGCTTAGCCCGTGGAGAGGAAAGTCAACATATAAGAAGTTCAATTACTGTGAATTTAAAACAAACAAACAAAAAATACATCTTTCTGAAGTCACGGTTATGTTCAACTACAATGTGTCCACATTTCAAAAATGGTATTTTTCTGTTTTAAATTTGCCACCATTGCAATCCTGCTGCTCTCCCAGGGGCTAAGCCGGTGCTACCAATCGCACTGCTCTACTCTGCTGTGACCAGAATAGTCAAAGTCACTTCACATGGACTTTCCATAAGTAGAGCCACACCTGTACAAACAAAAAGCTCTTCATATATGAACACCAAAATAAAGGCTGCTGAGGAGGATATAGAGAAAATAGATGACAGATTGATATGTGCAGCACACATGGATGGACAGACAGGAGGGAGAGAATTAATGCTATTGGAAGCCCTCATAAGAGTGGAAACTATAAGGTTTGTTGTTTTTTTTTTTTTCTTTTCTCATGAAATGGAGGAAGCAAAAACCTAAAAGTCATGTTCCATTCAGAGCTCAAGCATGGTCCCCACACTTGTGACATTTCAGGAAACTATAAAATCTCTAGTTTCTAGTGCCATCGTCCCAAACAGTTTTATAGTTCTGTACCAAATCTTTGGCATTCCCAAGAATCTTAACAGTAGCTCTGTGATATTCACAGAAAGAAGCATAAGTACAAAAATTTGGTCTTGCCTGAATTTCAGTCATTCTATGCAAGTTTTAAGTAGTTAGAATGCCCATGTAACTTATCTCACAAATTGAGCCACTTTTGAGAAAGAATGAACTGCAGGGAACAATTGCTAAAATTTAAACATTAAATTTAATGTTTACGCAGGATTCTGGAAAGACAAAGATAAATCTGAACTGTCCTAGGTAAACCAGAATATATAGTTACCTAATCTATAGTCTGATCTGTGCACACAAACTCAACTGGGAAGAGTCTTAAAAAATTTAATTTTCTAACTGTGTTTTACCATATCTAAAGCATGTTTGGGAATTGGGTAGAAATCTGCCTGTATCTATTGTCCGTATTTTCAGAGTTTCATTTAAGATTTTCAGTATCTTATAGAGCTTTTTAATTTATTCTTGTGGCAGTTCAAATTACAACATCTTGTTTGAAAACAATAATTTTCAAATTTTTCTAATTTCCATTTCTTCTTTGAGCCTCCAGCATTTGTGTGTGTTTGTGTATGTGAGAAACACTTTAAATTCTAACCCATGGTAGCTATAGTCCCTACCTCTTCCAGAGGAGGAATTGCTTAGACCGTTAAAGTCTCTGTCTGTGATAAGGATTCTTTTTGTCCCTAAATGTTCAAAGGAAGTATCTCCATTAGTAGATCAGTGAAATGAAACTTAAAATGTGCCTTACGTGTATATCCCCGCAGTTCAAGGAAGACATCATAAACCTTTCAAAAGAATATCTTTGTTAGGAAACTTGAATATAACAGAATATAAATATAATGTCTTTTTGGTAGTTTTTTTTGTTGTGCTTTGCTTTGCTTTGCTTTCTGTCCCGTTTCTTCTGTTCTCTTTTCTTCTCCTGCCCTCTCCTTGTTCATAATCCGTTAAGGTTAAATAAATATCTATCTTTCCTATTTTGGTAATATCTGTTTTTCTTTTTACTTAATATTATATCACCTTAACGTTCTCTCTGTAGTGCTTTGAATATTGCATGTTGATTTTCTCTATATTTTTCTCTTGAAACTACCAAATTTCTTCTATTTGGTTTGTCTGTTCAGATCTACAAGAACTGTTAATTGAGTGTACATGTTTTTGACTCTCTTTCTCCAAAATTAAAAGGTATATCTCAATAGTTTCCTGGATTGCAGCTTCTTCTTTTAAAAAATATTGTTTTTATTTTTATTTTTTATTTATTTATTTATTTTTTTTTAATTTTTTAATGTTTATTTATTTTTGAGACAGAGAGAGACAGAGCATGAATGGGGGAGGGTCAGAGAGAGGGAGACACAGAATCTGAAACAGGCTCCAGGCTCTGAGCTGTCAGCACAGAGCCCGACGCGGGGCTCGAACTCATGGACCGCGAGATCATGACCTGAGCCGAAGTTGGCCGCTTAACCGACTAAGCCACCCAGGCGCCCCAAAAAATATTGTTTTTAAATTTAATGTTTATTTATTTTGAGACAGAGAGAGATAGAGCACGAGCAGGGGAGAGGCAGAGAGAGAGGGAAACGCAGAATCTGAAGCAGGCTCCAGGCACTGAGCTGTCAGCACAGAGCCTGACGCGGGGCTAGAACTCAGGAGGCTGTGAGATCATGACCTGAGCCTAAATTGGATGCTCAACCGACTGAGCCACCCAGGCGCCCCTCTAGCTCCTTCTAGAAGAGCAATATCAGGATGAGCTCTAAGATGCTGTCTCTTTCCCTCTTTCAACTGTAATCTGCTCTCTGCCATTGTAAAAGACAGGACCACCATAGAAAATAGGTATCAGGCTCAAATTACGATAACACAGTAATAATTTACAAGGGATGATCTATAAACACTTTAGGCACAAAGTGTACCATGAAGGACAGTTCAGGACCCCAGGACTAATAACGGTGGACAGTTACACATTTAAACCTAAATGGATGAGGAGACAGAGTGACTAATAGAAATTAGAAAAATAGAGTGTACTGTTAATACTCCAAAGCCCAAATTAATGAAGGCAGAATCATATGGAGAGGACCAAGTTGAGAGAGGGCCAAACTGTGACCTTCAGCAAAAGGTTAGAGCCAACCTAAGGAGAGCAAAAGAGAAGAAATCAGGATTTTATACAATCTTATATCACTCAGTAATTATTCTCCTTCCCTCTGCTCTCTTTGTGGGGCTCACTATTGACTGAATTAGAACTGAAACCAGACAACACAGAAGCCCTTTCATATAGCCTACACAAGTCAGTCTCCCAAGACAGAGAGCAAAATGGAAAAAGGTGGGAAGTGGTTCTGAGGGACAAATGGAAGATGATTGCAACCATCTATGCCTTTTACCCTTCAGTAATCACCCTCTCCTTTGTGTAGCAAAACATTTGTGTCTCAGTCACAGATGAGTCACAAATTACCATCAAGATATAACATCATCTTTATTGTAATAAATAATACATTTATTATAATGTATTATAATTTTAAAAAACTGAGATAGAAAGCATTAGTCACAGCAGATATTCTTACTTTCTTTTTTCAAAAAGTGTGTCTTCTGGTCAAAGGCACTATTATAAGAGATGCCATGGCTGTGTCTAAAGCATTCATAAGTGAAAGAAAAGTAGTACTGATAGAACCACTACAGAGAGCAAATCCATACCCGGAATATATGTATGTGTTCTGGTAACAGTAAAGCGCCATGTTTCTGTGAGAGAAGGCGTAAAACCTAACAAATCTGCCATTGTCAAGCACTTGTTTTCCCCCAGAGAATGGTGATAGAGAAGGAGTCAGCATTTGCCTCTGCTACTGAAGGGTTGAGTACTCAAACAGATTCTTCTTTCACATTATATGACCAACTGTATTTACCACCAAAATTGTGCCAACTGGGAAATTTTCCCTTTGAAGTTTTAGTATAAGATCACTGCTACGTCGAGTGGTAATACGAAAGCCATCGACCTCGGCGTGGGCCAGAATATCAGGAAGGTTTACCCATAAACCGTGCCACTGCTTTTTTATGTGTTAACTGGCCATGAGATTAGTAAAGTAGTAACTCTGGGAGTCTGTGTTCGAATTCTTTGAGGCTTTCTAGATGTTCCTACAGTATAGCTCTTTGGCTTAGATCTTCCAGTATTTTTGGATCCAAGTGGTAAGGTATCTTGACCACAATCTGGACCTGCTGCAGAAATTTGTGCTCCGGGTTTCAATCATAATTGTCCTCCATGGGGTTACTTAAAATATAGGCAGAGAAGGATAACCAGATGTAGAATTTTCTGTTTCTGAGAGGTCTCATGGAACACTGTGCCTCCTTCTTTTGATGGGTGATGTAAAGTGAAGCAAGGTTTCCCTTACTTTAATAGGCAACATCCCTAAATTCTCTATACCATGGATCTCTAGACACTTCACCAATAGGGTAAGTCTTAAATTTTTGAGGGTTTATTTACCACACTCTTGGAAACATCTAACAGTAAAACATGTCAGATTCCTGCTACTTACTAAGTTACTGGATCCAACTAACATAAAGCAATGTAATGGATCAGCAAGCTGTTATGAGGGATGTCAAGAAGACTAAAAGTCCTCTACATAATATTATAAGAGCAAGACAATAAAGATGTCCTATTGTCATTGCTACATAATGGAAACTGCTTCTGATTTTCTTTACTTATGGTAACGTAATCAATAGCATTTGGCTGGTCGGTCACTACATCCCAGGTGCCAGGGCTCTGAGTATTTTCCCCAATAAAATATTGTATCCAGTATGGCAGCTGCAATTGGCATTACTATCTCATTAAGTTTATGAAAACCTACTCTGAACTTCCCAAACACATTGGACTTTACACAGGCCAGGCAGGTGATGTAAATGGATTCACCATCCCTGCATCTTTCAGATATTTTTATTTTGACTTACTATTTTGACAAGGATTGGTGGTAGTTCCAGAGATTTTATTTGTCCCTGTCTGCCATAATGACTCTCACTTCACAAGCCAGGAAAACAATACAAGAAATCTGTCAGTTAAAACCTATTTCCTCTATTCATTTTGAAATAACCACAGGCTGGGTTCAAAATGACTGTCTCCTCTTGAAGCTGGTTATGACAGGAACTGTGGTACCCACAGCCATAGATGACCTCCAGTGCCCTTGTATAATTTCCTCCCCTTGAATGATGGTGGAATCTGTAACTTGAATCTCTAAGCAATTGAATATGGCAAAGATGATAGGATACCTCTGTCATGTTTTATGGTAAAGGAGAAGGGATTTTACAGGTGCAGTTAAGGTCCCTAATCATTTCTTGACTTCAAGTTATACTGTCTTAACTTAGTGGAGTCCTTTATAAGAGGGCACAGGGCTTCCTTAAAGCTAGGACTCAAAGAATAAAAGGTGTTCTCCCTCCCTCTCTGTCTCTGTCTCTCTCTCTCTCTCTCTCTCTCTCTCTCTCTCTCTCTCTCTCTTTCTGCCCTTCTCCCTCTCTCCTCCCCTTTCCCTCCTTCCCTCCCTCCATCTTTGCCATGGATTCTGTAGCCATTATGAAAGTATTCTGCCAACAACCTGAGGGATCTTGGAAGCTTGGAGCTTGGCAGTTAAGCCACCACCTTGATTCCAGTCTTGTGAAACCCTGAGCAGGAAATGAAGAACCCAGCTAATCCACATCCAGACTTTTAATCTATAGAAACTGAGATAATAGATATTGTTTTATTGTTTTAAGCTTCTGTTAGTGGTAAATCATTTCACAGCATGGAAAACTAACATAGGAACTCCTACTATGGTTGAATAGGATTTCTCACATTTTTGGCCAGATCTTGTCCAGGATTGTCCTATGCCATTGTAAGATGTTTAGAAACATCTCTGGCCTCTATTCATTAGATTATAGTAGACCTGACTTCCCAGTGTGATAGCAAAAATGTCTCTAGACATTGCCAAATGTCCACCAGAGGACAAAAGTCACCCAGTTTCCAAAACACTGGTATAGAGGCAACAAGAAGTGATAGGAATTGGTTCTTAACAGAATCAGGATGCTCCTGTGAAGTTGTGCAACAATCATCAAAAATGCAATTATTAGAAGGATTTTATAGGTAGATAATATAAAGTGTTGCCTCCACTAGCAAATAAGTCAGGGAAATGTAAAATTTCAAAGTTTTCCATCTTGTTCATATTTTTCCATAAGACTCTATTCCTTGGGATCATACAGCTTTGCCAACAATGCCTTTACTTCAGGCTTAGAAGACTTTTGGTCTTCCCATCCAATCAGATTTGATAGAGCATTTGAGAAAATTAAAAACAATGATATCACAACTGCTATCTTTCTTGAATATTTTATATACAAATTTAATATCAAATTTCATTGAGTTCTGAAAAGATCATGCTAATCAGTTAGAATAAGTTTTACTTCCAAACTTTATCAAAATATCATAAATGTTTTATATTTTTAAGTAGTTTGACAAGCAGTACTATCTGGGGATGACCCCAGGAGTATAATGTTACCTGAACAATGGGCCAGCTGCAACCTGGGACCCACTTCTCAAAGAAGCAGATATACCCAAACTCTGCTTCTCTCCAAGGTCTAGTGTCTTCCTTCTCCTGGTTGGAGGTGCTGTTCCTGAACCCAACTTCCCATGGGTCCCAAAGCACTCCAGGTAATGGGTAGATGTCTTTCCCAGGCAACAACTCTAAACATCTGGAATTACATTGAGACTGCTTGGAGCCCCAGTAATCTTATCATTCCCAAATGAAAAAGTTGTCTTCTAAGAAGGTAAAGGTCATAGGATACCCCTTTCTACTATGAAAAGTGAAATGCAGTGAAGTAATTGCATATCCAAAAGTTCCTTGATCTTGTATGCTTTTCAATGTGACTAATGAGAGGATTGGGAGAAATGTACCTTCTCTTCTTATTGAATACCTGCATTTAGCATTCCCTCTGGTAAAATCAGTTCCTTATTTCATACTGTGTGTCGTGAATTGGCCTGATATATAACAGGGGGTGACCACAAAAAGATCCACTTTGCACAACATTTAGGTAAATATCCAAAATAATTTCCAATACTTTATAAACAGATAAAATAAATCCTTCTTTATTCAGATTGGAAATATGACTTAAGTTCAACAGGTTCTCTCTATATATTGTCAGTAATAAAATGTTCAAGCAGCTCTTCCTGTAAGTGACCAGAGGTGATCTCTGAAAATGGTTTGCTATTCACCTGACCCAGAAAATCCTACAAAATCATACAAATCAAGAGGTTCACATCTTTGTGTTCACTTTAAGAACACACTTGAAACTTCCCAGGCCATCAAGGGTATATGCATATCCAAAAAGCCGCTAAGTATCTGAAGGATGTCACTTTGCAGAAGCAATGTGTACCATTCTGTCACTACAATGGTGGAATTGATAGGTGTGCCTAGGCTGAACAGTCGAGCTGGACACAGGGTCGGTGGCCAAAAGAGTGCTGAATTTTTACTGCACATGATTAAAAATGCAGAGAGTAATGATATACTTAAGGGTTTAGATGTAGATTCTCTGGTCACTGAGTACATCCAAGTGAACAAAGCCCCCAAAATGTGGCATAGAATTTATAGGGCTCATAGTCAGATAAACCCATACATGAGCTCTCCCTGCCACGCTGAGATGATCCTTACTGAAAAAGAGCAAATGATTCCTAAATTAGAAGAGGAGGTTGCACAGAAGAAAAAGATATCCCCGAAGAAATTGGAGAAACAAAAACTTACAGCCTGAGAGTAAATTCTGTATAAAATAAATGCAAATAAAAGTAAAAACGGAAAAAAAATGTTCAAGCAAAATTATGATTTTTCACTGAATTGTAAACTCTCCAGTGAAAATATATATGGTATGTACAAATAAAGAGTGTAGTGTATTCTCCTACTCTGTACTACATATATGACATATATATATTACATTATTTTTTTACATTATAAATACACTGCAATATGGAGATATTTTATATGGATATCTTAACAGACTAAGCTATGGAAACAGCTTTAACTTTGCTGGCATATTATTGACAAATCAGAAATATAATTGCCTTTCTACAGTTTCTGATCTTAGCAACTTAAACATAAATTGTTCTTTATTCAGTGATGGAAAATGAACTCTAATAAGTGAATTGTACAGGCATTACAGATTGGCAAAAGCAAGTATCGTTCTTGCTATGTCAACTCTATTCTGTGTCTTTGTATAAATAGCCAGAGGCAGGCTTGAATATTTTACTTTCATTTGAAATCGACCAGTGATTTCATGTTATTCATTCCCTGGTGCCAAGACCAGCAACACTGCTACAACACGTTTGTCTGTCTGTTTGTTTGTTTGTTTGTATTTTAATTTATACTGTGGCAATGTTTCACAAGTTTGTGTATAATTATCTCCATTTCAAGCAGGAGGTACAGGGAATAAATTAAAAGAGAGAAATCAGAGCCACCCTACAAAACTATTTCATAATTCCCGTCTTAGCCTTGAAGCATAAGTTCTTGAAAATTCCAATATTAAGCTCACACTCTGTTATTTATGTCTTCAACTATAACAAGTATTTACCCCATATAATCCCAGAGGACCCTTTTCTTTTTTTTATTGCTTATACACAGCTGTTGTTTCATATGGCCCATGAACAGAGGAATGAATGAATATTGATAACAATATATTTATACTTGCAAAATTATTTTAGGTATCTGCTACTTTTTTTTGTCTTCTCCACCTCTTTTCTATTGGGACTGCCCTTCCTGAACAAGTACTAAAACACTTGACCTACACCAGTCAATTAGAGCACCCCATATTCCTGGACCAAGGTTTTGGTGCAGGAGTATGCATGTGGCTCAAGTATGTTGAATAAGGTATCTTTTGAGCAGATTGATATAAAAGATGGGAGATACAGTGTCTGTTTCCTTTTCAGATGGTGTGCTGTATGGACCATGTAAGCCTGAGTGGCTGAAGAATTATTTCCAGCAATGGAGAGAGTTCTCACTAGAGAATGAAGCCAAATAACTGAAAACAGAGGTGAAAGGGTAAGAAACACAGTGACACCATTTGATAGCAAAGAGAGCCAATAGATTTCATTTTTTATTTTGTTTTTGTCTTATTGTGGTTTTAAAAGTCATTTTGAGTTGTTTTATGACATTTGGAACTGAAAGACTTCTGATTAATATAACTGTGCTATATAATTTAGTATAAATTTCCTCCCTGCAAATCAGAATTCCATTTGGACCTAGTTCGTCTTTTAAGAGATAGAGTGTATTAGTTAGGTTCCTGGCAGGAAACAGATCCCATTCTCAATGGGTAAACTGAAAATAATTATTGAAGAGACTACTTACAGAAGTGGACAAGGTCAGAAAAAAACAACAAAATATGATGAAGCTAAAATAAAAATATCCTGAATTTCATAATATCTTAAAGATCAGCATAATTCTTCAGCATATGCAAGAAATATTTTAATTTGGGGCCTTTTCCCCCACACTAGTGAAACTTTTATAGAAAGAAGGTAATGATAAGCTTTTTAGTACAATTTTGTAGACCCTTCCTAAAATTTCATTTGCAATAAATGGAAATACTGAAGGAAAAACATTTTTTCCTCTGGAGACAATGCATTTACCAAATCTAGAAAAAAGTGGAACAATAGCCAAGATGTATGGCACTCCTTAGCCAAATTAGTATCTTTCCAACATAAGTAATATTTCTCTTCACAGTAGCTGCCCAGAAAGAATAAGTAAATATTTAGAAAGTTTTTGTGGAGACATAATAACGTAAGTTCAGACAGGTTTATTAGACAATGAAAGAATTGCCAATTTTTCCTGAAGTCTACTAGAAATCTCTGCTGTAGCTTACATGAAAAAAGAATGCTGTCAGTTAAATAATATTCAGTTATTTTAGGTACACAAATGGTTGAATCATTGAGGGAAAATACACAATTAAAACAAATCACGAAAGCCGTTCTGTAAATAAAATGATTTATTTTGTCATAAGTTATATTTGTAACTTGATAACTAGCTTGGGATGGAAATAGTCTCAACTAGCCTTAAGTAATTTTTAAAGATATATGCTTAGAAAACAGGAAAAAACAATTATATTACATGTGTTTTCTAAATATGCAGAATATACTAGATTCACATTTTAATCACCTTAGAAGAGCAACTTTTGCATTATTAGAATACTTGTTTGGCTTCATTTGCTTTATTCACTCAGTTTTCCCAAATGAAAAGCAATAGTGCTATCTAATAATAACAAAGTGATGACTATCCAGAAACTTGGTTCAGCATATTGCAGTATTGCTATTTATGGGCACTAGTGTGTTAATGTCAAAGTGGATTCTTATTGTGGCCACGTGTATTCCTGGTGTATGGTTAGTTCTGAGTTCTATGTGAAGATTAGAATTAGATAGTATCAGAATTAAGTAAAAACTAGGAGACTGCCTAATTTTAATATTTACTCAACTGAAGTCCAGATAGTTTAAGGAACTTGTTTAAGAGCACATAGGTACTTCAGAATAACCCAGGACTATAATCCAGTTATGAATTAGGAGTGTGTCTTTGGATTCTTGGTGGAGACTTCACAAAAAAATATTTACAGCTGTTAACAGTGCAAACTGCTTGATCACTGTCGTTAACAATAAGCTGAGAATCATTAGGTTTTTGTAGTTTTCCCTTGTAAATTTTATCATTTGTATTAGTCTTAGTCTCAATATGCTGGTTTTAAGAATATGCCATGCATGATGCACATCTAGGGTTCCTCTAGGACCTAAGATAGTGTTTTATACCTCCTAAGTATTGAATAAGAAGTTACACTTTGCACCAATGTTAGCTTTCCCCAAGCTCATAAGTCATGGCTGTAATGGTTAGGTCCATTTTTACCATGATCTCTATCACTGAGGCACAGCTATTGAATCTCAAAGTTAACTCTACCTAATAAAATGAGGATTCCATCACAGGTAGATAATAACTTAATTTGCCAGGGCATGATTTCTAAATACTTTGAACTGTGATTTTCTAACATAGTTAGAACTATGTTTCTAACAGTAGTGAATATATTTTTTAGATGGCCATGAAAATTTAATTATGTTTATGAGAAGGATTTCATTCATAGTGGTAATAAAATGAATATTTCAAAGTATAAGCTGGAAATTCTTAGTCGAGGTGATGCAGTAATTCATAATGCTGATAATTTTGAAATTGCTAGAATGAAGCTTCAACTTTTCTAAAACGCTCTTTGGAAATTGGTGAACTGAAAGTCACCTATTCACCTATTGATTCTTGTGCAGTAGGAAATTTGGTTGATGGCTTGAATTAAGCTTTTTTTTTTCACATAAAGAGAATAGAGATTCAATCAAGTTGTAAAATATAGATATACTTCCTGCATTTTGCTAAATGCTGGGGAGCAGAGGATCTCCTAGAGAAAATTCAGTATAAAACTAATTTCAGAAAAAGCTTCTCAGTCCTGATGAGGAAATTGTTGAATTATTTAAACTGCATAGGATTGAGATGTAAAAGCAATAATAGATATGGTAATACACAGAAATGATTGTTTAATGAAGACTGGATCATCAGGAAGTGTTTCAAGAAAAGATAGGATTGAAGCTGTTATTTGAGGAATAGTTATAATTTGAATTTGGTTTGGTTTAGGATGTACTTGCTAGAAAAATATTTTACTATAATCCTTTCAGTTAGCCTAGAACAAGCATCCAATTTATATCTGTCTTTTTTTTTTTTTAGCTTTAGGATTACTTAGGCATTATCAGTGGAAAACAAATTAAGCAACACTTATTTAAGCAAGAAGTAGTTAAGTATATTTTCTTCTAAAGTTAAACATAGCTTGCAGGATTTTGACCCAAAGCACTTCCTAAGTCCTCAGGCCAGTAATATGAAGGATTAGCTTCTGGACCAGTTCTATTTAATGAACTACTTACTAGGTATCATTTTTGGCTCTTATATTAAAATCAAAATGATTTTATGTCACTAAGCTAGAATACGATTTTTAGAGCCTGTGGAATATGCCCAAGGACATCTACTCGGTCATCTATTGCTGTCAAGTAAGGAAATCCACCTAATTGACTTCTATTGCAGGATATTTGAAAATAAAGACTGAGTGAAATGATTAACCAGGCTGTTTGGCTTCTGTGAGAAAAGCTAATATGTCTTTAAAGAAGGATTATATTTGCTTAGAGGATTGAAACCTCGTTTACCTCTTATGACAGTATTCAGCTTAGAAATATTCAGTGATGCTTCCCCTCTCTATTTTGGGAGCTGCATACAGTTATGACTGATACATTTGGTTCTACATAATGTTTCTAATAATATAGCCGACTCAAAAACAACAGAGCATGAACTGGCCACTGAAGCTGGAGAACAAATCATTTGGTTCGATCATGCTTAAAAGGAACAGTAACTTTTTGTAAAACCCCAGAGCCCTCAACATGGCTTCATTTCACATTCTTTTCTGTATGTACTGTTCTCAGCATGAAGCAGTTCCAAAAGACATTAGAATTGTGAGTTTCAGGAAACCTTTGGATCAAATAATTACCATTTCCTTCATTATATATTAATTCAGGATGGTTTCCCTTTTGTTTCTTAAGCATAAATGGTGCTGTATTTTTTTTATGAAACAGTTGGAATGTGTTTCTGTTCAAGGTGATCTGCAGTTGCTTAGACAACCAATATTTTTTTTTCTTGAATAAATACTGAAAGACATTATTTGGGATGAGAAGATAGATAGGAGCAGGTGATTGCCAAATGTTCTTCCACTCAAGAATGTCATATGCTATTTCAACATATTTTTAGAAAACAGATATTCAGTATTCCACCTTTCACATAATGTTTCCCACAAGGCCACAATAATATAATAAAACATGTGCGCACACACACATACATATGTACATATGTTTCTCACAGAGGACAATAGAACAAAAACTCACATGATTGCGGGTCATATTTGGTCATGCTAGCTTTTCACCAATAATAATAATAATAATATTTATAATGTATGATAGAGGCAGTCAGCACACATGCTTGACTGTGTAATATGGCTATATTATTGTGCCTCTGTGTGAGGAATTAGGAAAGGATACAAATAAAAAGGCAAAAATCCCTGTTCTTGAGGATCTTGAGGAATCCAGTTTGTGAGAAAGATAAGTAAACACAGTCAAAACACAATGTGGTGAATGCTGCAGTGGAGGCACGCAGGAAAGTGTAACTGGCACTCCAGGAGACAAGTGGATTGTAAATTATACCTTGAAGAATTGGTAAGAATTCCTTTATCTGACAAGGAGGAGAGATTAGATAAAGCTACCAGCACATGCAAAGTCCTATAGATATGAGAAAAATGGGCTGCAGGTAACAGAAGGACATTGCTTTGAAAGAAATAGCAGACAAGTAGACCTTACTTTCCCCTCAGAAAGGGGAAAGTAAGGAAAGTAAGCACTGATTAAACATAGGAGAGGTGATTTGGGATGTTTTTTAAAATAAGAACAACTACAGTTAGAATTTTAGAAGGTAAAAACAGATTTGGGTACAGACCACAGAGATGCGCATCACAGCATTCAAGTATGGAATTTTCTAAAACAGAGCCAGAATAAAAACCTGTGGGAGAGGTAACTTAACAATAAACTATGGAAGCATAAGGTCTAGTACTCTTCATTTACTGGGCCCTTACTTGAATCAACAAAGGAAAATGTTGGAACATACCTTAACATCATAAAAGCCATATATGAACGACCCACAGCAAATATCATCCTCAATGTGGAAAAACTGAGAGCTTTCCCCCTGAGATCAGGAACATGACAGGGATGTCCACTCTCACCACTGTTGTTTAACAGTGTGGGAAGTCTTAGCCTCATCAATCAGACAACAAAATGAAATAAAAGGCATCCAAACTGGCAAAGAAGAAGTCAAACTTTCACTCTTCACAGATGACACGATACTCTACATAGAAAACCCAAAAGACTCCATAAAAAGCTACGAGAGCTGATACAGGAATTCAGTAAAGTTGCAGGATATAAAATCAATGTACAGAAATTGGTTTCATTTCTGTGCACCAATAATGTAGCAACAGAAGGAGCTATCAGGGAATTGATCCCATTTACAGTTGCATCAAAAACCATAAAATTCCTAGGAATAAACCTAACCAAATAAAAAAATCTGTACACTGAAAACTATAGACACCTTATGGCAGAAATTGAAGAAGACACAAAGAAATGGAAAAACATTCCATGCTCATGGATTGGAAGAATAAATATTGTTAAAATGTCAATACTACCCAAAGCAATCTACACATTCAATTCAATCCCAATCAAAATAGCACCAACATTCCTCACAGAGCTAGAACTCCTAAAATTTGTATGGAACCGCAAAAGATCCCAAATAGCCAAAATAATGTTGAAAAAGAAAACCAAAGCTGGAGTCATCACAATCTCAGTCTTTAACCTGTATTACGAAGCTGTAATACAGACAGCATGGTATTGGCACAAAAACAGACACACATATCAATGGAATAGAATAGAGAACCCAGAAATTGACGCAAAATATATAGCCAACTAATCTTCGACAAAGCAGGAAAGAGTATCCAATGGAAAAAAGACAGTGTCTTTAGCAAATGGTGCTGTGAGAACTGGACGGCAACATGCAGAAGAATGAAAATGTGGTCATTCTGAAGAAAACTTCACCTGCATACCTAATTTTGCATTTGTAATTTCGTGATACACATTTTTAGAGAGTGCCTCCAGATGATATAAACTTTGGGCCCGACAAATCCTGGATACCCCTTGCCTAGAGGGTAAGTCCCTGATAGTGATAAAAAAGTAATAACTAGAAATCAGAGTGTCAGAGTAACTGGCTTAATTTTGTAAACTAAGTAATTAAAATTAAAAAAAAAAGGATTATTGCTTAGGCATACACGGACATAGCTTAGCCATACATGGACACAATAGAGGTACGTGTTCATCCTCACTTCCAAACAGGAAGTGTTTTGTTTTGTTTTGTTTTGTTTCATTTTGTTTCATTTTTCTCACCAGTAGGGATTTACACTTTGTCCTCAACCACCCAACCCAGCCCCCACTTGGACAGAAGTCTGCCACAAGAACTCCCATTCCCTGATTCCTCAGAGATGTAGTGTGAACAGGTTAAAGAAAATTAAAGCACGGGAATTCTGATACGTGGTCCATGACAGAATTATGTAAAGCGTAGAGGAAGGAAGCAAAATCCATTAACAAAGTCTCTACCCTACTATTGGAAAACTGCATCAACAGGGATCAGTTTAGTGAGAATGGCTTGAAGAACTGGAGATACTACTGTACAATCGACCACGTGAGATAATAACGACGAGACACCAATAAACAGGAGAACAAGATCAGATGACCCCAAGAAGGTCAGGATCCAGATGCCAGGGAATTGTACCGATCATGTGAAGCAGATTTTTTTAAATATTCTATTCTGTGTTCTTAGTTTTCTAAGAACATTTATAAGTGTTTATTGGATTTAATTATTAAAATGAACTTTTACACAGCTGGAATAATCTTACCTATTGAATCTCGTGTGTGAAACAAATGAGGACCCCTACCATCTAACAAATCATAACATACATACAGATTAAGTGGCATATATGTCTTCATATATAAAGTGCTAAAAAAGTAATAACTAGAAGTCATAGAGTCAAAGTAACTGGCTTACTTTTGTAAACTAAGAAATATAAAAAAAAGAATTATTGCTTAAGCATACACAAAGTGCACTTTTTAAACTCAGTTAATTTTCATAATGTGGGATATCTCTGTGTAATCAGAATTCACGTTAAAAAGAGAGTAACACTAACACCTCTAACACCTACTTTCTACCCAAAGTAATTACTATCCTTACTAGTTAGAACATCTGGAGAGAAGTTTTGTCTGCTTTTGAATCAGATAGTACTATTCTTTTATATCTGATTTCTTTGCCTAATAGTATTTCAGGAAGATTCATCCCTGGTATTGAATATAGCAGTAGTTTATTCATGTTCATCGCTATATTGAATTCCATTCTATGAACAAATATTTCAATATGTGATCTTTTCCACTGTTGACTAACATGTGGGTTGTTTTCCATTTGGAGCTATATGAAAGTTCTGCTATGAATATTCTGGGTTATGAATCTTAGTGAATATCTCTAGCATTTGCATTGGGTTTATAACTAGCAGTGGAACTGCTGGGTCACAAAGTAAACACATATTCCATTTTGGTAAATAATGCCGAACAGAGTGCTTGTCAAATTTATACTCCTGGTGACACTGCGTAAGAATTCTAGCTGCTCTACCTATCTTTAATTATTGCCATTCTGTTTGTTTAATAGTATCTCACTGTTAGAATTTTTATTCCCCTGATAATTAATGAGATTGAATCCATATCCATATGCTAACGAATAATTTGTATGTTCTCTTTTTTTGAAGTGCCTGCAATTAGTTTATTTTCTTATTGGGTCATCTGTTTTCCTTTCCTTTTTGATTTGAAGGAACCCTTTATATATTCTGGATCAAACACTTTGTCAATTAAGTGATAGCAAGTATCTTTTCCACTTGGAGTCTTGGGTTTTTACTCAGAAATACCATCTAATGAATAAATGCTTTTAATTTTAATATAGTGTACTTATGTTTCTCTGATTTTTGTAACCTTCAAATAAACATTTTGTTTTAGGTAAAGGATATGTTTTCCTGTATGCATAATATATCAGTGAATTCTATTTAGACAGTGACCACCTTAAAAAAGAAACAAGTAACTTGTAGTCAAGAGAAAATGTTTTGGTTCCATATGACAAAAAAAGTAGATAAGTAAACATATTTTTGTTAGACAATTTAAATTCTTCCTACATAACATCATTAATTGTTATTTAGGAGTAGGAGCAAACTATGGAGACAAACGATTTTCTTTACCATGTATATCTCTGCATACTCTATTTTTTTTATTTACTTTTATAATGTGTTATCTATGCACATATATATAAAATATATATATCTGTTACTTGTGAGAGATATTTCTCTTCAATTCAGTTTTTTGACTGGACATAAAGTGATGTTGAAACTCTAAGTAAATTTCCAATTATATCTATACTTAGGTAAAAATGATCAGTAGTTACCTAAATAAACATTAACACAGTAAGAATGAAATTTCAAGAAAAGTAAGTTAACTCAACAGCATTTACTTTTTGGTGTATACATGATGGAAATGCCAAAAAGAAAAGAAAACAAAACAAAGAAGACAGAAGAAAATCAAGAAACAAGGGGAAAAGTGTATAACTCTCTTGATTTGAGAAATAGGAAAAACGGTGTTTGTACAATTATGGTAATCCTTTCCCTATAGTGAAGTAGGCATATTATCATAAAAAATGTATTCAGCCATCTGCTAGACGACTAGAGATATGTGTTTGATCCACAGCTGCTGCAATAAATGCTATTTGTAAGTTGAATTAGACTGGTTGTATTGTTCTCGAATTTAAATACATATTTCCCCATGACATGTGCCACGTTATGGACATGTGGCAGAAATATTAAGTAATTACATGGCAGAATGTTATCTCCAAGCTTTTCTTCTACCATTCATAAACATAATGCCTTCACGTCCATACCTTAAATAATCAATCCAAGACCAATCCCCTAAGAACTCTGGCTTTCATATGATGTAGGGAGTATGCTTAGAATCTCTGTTCTGTTCTTATAATGACAGATAGTGGAATATGTTAATTAGCTTGATTGTGGTGCTCATTACACAGTATATATGTGCATTGAAACATCAAGTTGTACACCTTAAATATATACAAATTTACATGTTAATTATATCCCAATAAGGCTATTAAAAAAAAAAAAAAGGAAATTTCATCAAATCCTAACATTGTCCGTAAAGCAGATCAGTGACTAAATTACCAAGTCAGAGAATTGTCACTCTCTATTTAATGAACTCTAGGAATAGATCCCCTCAAGCTTTCTCAGTAGAACTTCCAGTTTTTTATTTCTCTTATCATCTAAGATGGCTTTTTCTAGTGTTTAACTGAAATGACTGACTGTAGTATTAAATTTCATGGGTGTAGTTATGTATTCATAAGATCCTCTATTTATTTGTAGCCGTCAATTGTTAGTCCATAGTCTTTTTAAAAATTTTCCTTCCTTTAAGCTAAATAGATTTACATGATGTGATTTTTTTTTTTGTTTTGTTTTGTTTGTTTTATAAATGTGAATTCCGTTTCTTTGGTCATTTTTCTTTAGTATTTGTGAATCATCATTATCACCATTATCTTTTCTGGATTAGCCACAATATTTTCATTATTTTCTGAAACCTATTGGTTTTCTCTAGAACCTTCAAAAAATCTATTACCCAAGTAAGAAAAATGCAGTTTTACTAAAAAGAATTCTCATACTCAATACTCCCTCTATTATTTACCATTATAAAACATATGTTTTATAGTCATCAGCATTCAAGTAGTCTCTTACCATTGGCTTCATTTTCATTTTCACCATGAGTCCACTTTCAAACTCCTTGTATTGAATTTAACTCCTTAAATGATAAATAAAGTGATAAATAAAATGATAAATAAAGTAAATATATGTGAATGTAGATGTTTTATTTTCAAGTTTGATGGCTGAAAAAAGTTCCTAACAATAATTAGGCAAGGGTCAAGAGTCAAAATGCTATGTGTGTTCTAAAATGATCCTTACTAAATTCTATTTCTCCTTACCTGTGTTAAGAAAAGGTCCAATTATCTTCCATTCAAGAAGATACCCCACAACTCAGGGAGTTCTAGATAAGTTACCCTCCCCCCAGGCCTCTAGACATCCAGGTTAGTCCTCTCTATTACTGCAATCTTCATACCTTCATGGCCTTTGTCCCTAGCAAAAACCCTACACCAATAAGGTCAACTCCACAACAACCAACAATTTCTGTGATGCTAAGGACGATTGTTATAAGACTTCTATTTCTGTTTATATATGTGCACCCCAAGAAGACAAGAACTCTCACCTACTCTTCCCTCATTCTCTGATTCTAATCTATATTAAGTTCGTGTTGGCATTAAGTAATGCTTACACCATACTTTATCACAATTCTCTCCTTTATTTCTGTAAATAGCATTTATCAGCTCAACATGGTATGTTTCACTTAATTATTTGCTTTTCTCCCTTTACTTGATTGTAAGGTCTAAGAGGGCTGATGATCTTGTCCATTTTATTCAATGATGCATCTCAAACAACTAGTATAATGCCCAATATTTAGTAGATAAATATATGTTAAATTTTAGGTATGTTAAATGAATATATAAATGCAAATATATTTTAAATAAACACTTATATATGTATAATAATATAAAAAGTGAAAGGTCTGAGTCACTGTCATATACAAAATACAATTTTTGTATTATTTTGTATTTGTATTATAATACAATTTTTGTATTGTTTTCTTGTATTAAATTGTTATGCAGCAATCGAAGACACCTATAAAATCTTTAAGAAGCATGTTGTTTCATCTAGTAGAAGGAAAAATGTGGATTTGCCTAAATGAATACATGTATTCCAAAAAAACATGTAAATTTGAGAATAGTTCTTCTACCTAAAGGGAAATATTTCACAATATATTAATACTAATTTTTTTCCATAGAACAAGATGTATGATCTCATAGTAGGAATATATAATCCTCCTGTTAATGTAGTTTATATTCGATTTCTTACTAAGAAAACTCCTGGCTTTTATGATAATCTTCTGGGAAGGTTTCCATTTTAAAATACCTCCTATAGCCAAGAATATGTCTGCTTGAACCATTACCAGACAGTGGCGCCATTCTAGAATCTTTTTCTTTGATCCCCATATTGAAAGAGAAGGGAAACTGGGAAGATGAGCGAGGGAGGGAAAGAGAGGGAAAAGGATAAGTACAGAGAGAGAAGGAAAAGGAGACAGAAGGAAAAAAAGAAGTAAGAGGAAGAGAAGATAGAGGTGGAGAAAGAAGAGAAACGAGGAGCAGTAATATGGCATGAATGGTTACATTGGGTGAAATAGATTAATAATTTTTGTGTAGCACTTCTGTGTATTTGATTGGGTTCTTATCTTGTTTTTCTTGAATTCCATGTTTTTATTCGTAAGAAGAAAAAATGCCTAAAGGAAAAAACATAGCACCATGCTCAACTGGAATCAGAACAGAAGGAGAGACGTGCTGGTATTTAGAGTACTTACTGCCACAGAAACTAGCAATTTATCTTGATTTTCATAGTGTTTGGGGATTTCTTATAAAGAATTTAAACACTCTCAACTACCATTATGGTTCAGTCCTAAGAAATATGACTGATAGATTAAAGATGGGATTGGGATGATGAGAGCCGGATTATAGTAAAGGACAACAGCGATCCAAAAGGTAGAATGAGTAAACAGTAAGGAATAAGTCATGATCTAAGAGATCCAGCATTTTCTACTGAAATGAATACACAAAGGGAGAAATACGGGGGAAGTCTGAAGTTGGCAGAGACTGAGAAGATGAAGGAGATGGTACTTCTCAGCTGTTGGAGATAGAAATTAAAAACAAATAGGAAGGGGAAAAATGCAGAGTACAAAGCTAACTACATGAACCATATGTAGAGGACCATATAGATCATACTAAGGATTTTTGAAACATTATGGAATGGTTTCATGAAAATGTGAGACAGTCTGATTTGTGTTTTATGAAGATTTTCTGACAGCAGGGAGATACTGGGGAGAAGAAGAAGAAAAATGAATACCAGGGGACCAGTTTGGAAGTTCCCAAGGTAAGAAGGCATGCAGGACCTTGCCTTAAACTTATGTGACGGTGATGGAGATTGAAAGATGTAAATGTTTAGATAATAAAATAATTTCTAACATAATGGTCTTATCCTTTTATGCCATAATTTAGTCAGATTGCCATGGTTTTATTGTATTGCTCATAAATTAAAACTCAAGAATAGTTTAACCCTAAGTTATGATAGTGGTGAACTTTTATATTTTTAAATTTGACTTGGTTGTCACTCTCCAATACTAGGGTCTAAGAATGCTAATTCCTAATTTCCAAACAGATGTTTCTGGCAGAATGAACTCATGGTCCTTACACCAGAAAGTCAATCTTTTCCCTTTTTTTTTATAGGAAGGCAGTAAAAAATACCAATTTGAATGTCCTTGTAGCTATTATTCAAGCAAATAATATACAGTGTTAGAATTACACAGTACATATTTTATGATAGCCTTTATCAGTGTCCACAGGGCAAGAATGCTTCAGTATTTATTGGTTTCATACACCTCTTCACAAATTGTGCAGAGTGTTGTTCTTCACCTCTTTAACCACTTCCCTTTTCCTGTCCTCCCTTGTGTCAAGAAAACAGAACAAGAAAAACTAACTGTTACATTCAATTCAGTGACCATTTATGTAACTGATCTCATGTGCAAGGGAGATATGATAAGTTAGCAATCCAGATTTTATGTGAAAGGTTAACTTTATGCAGGCCTGCCAATTGTAACACATAGGTAAGGTGCCAGTGTGTAAATTTTGGGTCAGAATGTGGCGAGAGCTAGATTAGTGATGTGGAGTGCTTTGAGAATGCATAGACAAGGCAATACTGTGTTTATTGCGGGGGGGGGGGGTGCGGTTGATGAAAGGAAGCTTCCTAGCATAGAAAGCATTTCCATTTTATCTTGAGAACCACATCAGCTTGGGGAAGTAGAATTACTATATCATGAAAACAAACTTCCTGTCCAAGTGGGGAGGGCAGTAAGAAATAAGAACAAGAGCAGGAAAGAGGAAACTGCTAAGTATGGAGAGAAAACTGAAAGCAGTCCAGTGGGTTGGGAAAAGAAAATCTATGGAATTTCATGCAACTATTCTTTGGAAATAGAATATTTCCAAATATTTTAGAAACCAAATCATGCAGTGCCTTCAAACTGAGGTCAAGATATCTGGATGTTAGTTTCTTAGAAACACGGAAAGTGAAGTTGCCCTATTTCTCATTGAGATAGAAGAAACAGGGATAGAATCACCAAAACTATACTCACAATGGGGTGTAGTAGTGAGGAAACAGAAATTACAGAGAAAACAAATTGTAAGCTACAGTTTGGAAGGGCCGACTTTGTGTGGATGGTGTGTATGTATATAAAGAAAATGATTTTAACTTCACTTGTGCTATGTTTGAAGTTCCTGGAGCATCCATAATTCAGGAGAGATTCTTGGGAGAAATATGTAAAAAGATAGTTATTCCCAGCTATAGTAAATAGGTTTCATTACAACTTCTTTTTTAATTCCTCCCATACAAGAGTAAAATGTTAGATGGCAAAGAATTGAAAATGCCAGATTTTTTTAAAGGCCAGATTAAAAATCTGATTCCGAGTTTCTATCTAAGTGATGAGAGAAAATCATGCTGTTGCAGCATAACCCACAAATTCTAGTCAAGCCCAGCATTTTGTTTACCAATTCATTTACAGATGACAGGCCTCTGAAAAGATCTCTCACCTTCAACTATCTGCCCCCATCTGAGCTCATTGTTGTATCCTGAAATTCTCCACTGAGATAAAGCTTACACAATTTGTGTATGTATTCAAAATTTAACAAATTTCTGAAAAGATAAATCCTTGAGTTATTAGCGTTACTACATATTACTTTTCCCTTATTTTTCTTTTAAAAAATGTATAGAATATTTTATATACATAATTATATGACAGAAATCAAGTATACACCACACAGATTAAGCAGTAAACAATTAAATATTAAAAATAGCTAAATCTTTCTATGCATCCCTACCTAATCATACACTCTTTCATGTCTTCCCCTACCACACATACACCCTTTGGGAAACATCTTTGATTTCATAGTAGTCATATCATGAGTGTTTTTACACTTTTATGTCCCACACAATATGTACAGTAATCTTTTACATGTTTATGCTTTTTCAATGTAATAAATGATATCTCATTGATCTTATACTTCTTTCATTTTTCAGTATTATATTTGTCAGCATCATACTCAATGATAAATTGGTACTAGCAAATTTTTATCAGTTCTAACATTTCATTACGTGATTTTACTAAAATTATTTACTGATTTTACTTCTAGTTAACACAGAAGTGATTTCCAGTTGTTACTACTGCACATTACACTAGTGTGGACACTTCTGTGCATGTTACCATGCACACCTATATGAGCATTTATCTAGGTATATACACAGGAATGGAATTGATGAATCTGAGATACTGCCAAATTGCTCTCAAAAACTTTTATATCAAATGACATTCTTATTGGCAATGTATAAGAATTCACATTATTCCACACTTAAAAAGTCTAAATATTTGTTTCCCATGTGAGAGTATAATAGGGTAGCTCTTTGTGATCTTTATTTTGCTTACACAAGTAAGGTAACATGTTTTTGTATACAGTTCATGAATTTTAACAGATTTATAGATTCGCGTAACCCTCATCTCAATAAGGATACACAATAATGCCATCATTCCCCCAAGTTCTTTCATGGACCCTCCACATGGCCAAACTCTCCTCTTACCTCAACACCCAACAGCCAGATATGTTCTCTGTCCCTCAAGTTTTTCCTTTTAAAAAATTGCATATAAATGGTATTATACAATGTGTATACTTTTGTGACTTACCTCTCACTCAGTATGTCTTTGAGATTTACCCATATTGTTTGGCTATAAATAGCCTATTCCTGGGTGTGCTATATAGTTTGTTTAGCCATTGACCCATTGAAGGGCATTGAAGTTGTTTGAGTTAGGGCGATTATTAATAAAGCCGCTTATAAAAAATTATGCACAAGAATGTGCAAGAATACAAGCTGCTTTTTCTCCAGGGAAGATACCTAGGAATGTGATTGTTAAGTATTATGTTATGTTTAGCTTGCCAAGAAATTACCAAACTACTCTTCAAAGAAGCTGTGTCATTTTTGCATTCCCACCGGTAGACCGTGAGAGTTCCAGTTACCTTACATTGTTGCTAGCACTTGGTATTGTCATTATAGCCATTCTTTTTATTTTTTTTTAAATTCATTTGTTTTTGAGAGAGGGAGAGAGAGAGCAGGGAAGGGGCAGAGAGAGAAAAAGAGAGAGATTCCCAAGCAGGCTCTGCACTGTCAGCACAGTGCCCATTGTGGGGCTCAAATTCATGAACCATGAGATCATGAACTGAGCCAAAATCAAGGGTTTGATGCTTACCCAACTGAGTCACCTAGGTGCCCCCATTATAGTCATTTTAACAAATGTGTGATGGCTGTTATCTCCTTTTGATTTCAACTTAAAAATTCTTGGGAATATTATGGTGAACATCTTTCCAGAACATACTTGTCATCTGCATATCTTGGGTGAAATGGCTATTCAAATATTTTGTCCATTTTTAAAGTTGGATTTTTTTTATTGTTTTGTTAAAGTTCAACCTTTTTGTGAATTTTGCTTTTGTTTTCATTTTTAAGAACTTTTTGCATAATGCAAAGTCACTGAGATTTGCTCCTGTGATTTCTTTAAATAGTTGATAATTTTACACCACACCTTTAGACACAGGATCCATTTTGAATTACTTTTTGTAAAAGTGTAAAGAATAGGTTGAGATTTATTTTCATGTTTATATCCAGTTTTTCAAACATTATTTGCTGAAGACCCTGTTCTTTCTCCATTGAATTTCCTTTGCACATTTGTCAAAAATCAATTGGTGGTATTTGTGTGGCAGTATTAATTCTTTCTCATTAATCTCTGGGTCTATCTTTGTTCTAATACCACAAAAGTCTTCATTATTGTAGCTATATTGTAATCCTTAAAATCATATAGTGTAAGTTCTAGGTTTATTTTTTATTATCAAAATCGTTTTGACTATAATTTGCATTTTCTTACAAATTCGTTGTTGTTTGCATTTTCTTATAAATTTTAGAACAGCTTCTCCATACATACAAAAAAAAAAAAATTACTGCTATGGAGCACCTGGGTGGCTCAGTCGGTTGAGCAGCTGACTGGCTTAAGTCATGATCTCGTGGTTCATGAGTTCGGGCCCCATATTGAGCTTGCTGTTGTCAGCACAGAGCCCACTTCGGATCCTCTGTCCCCCTCTCTCTCTGCCCACCCCTGCTCTCTCTCCAAAAAAATAAATAAACATTAAAAAAATACTTTAAAAAAATATTGCTGGAATAGTTTTGGGGTATTATCTACTTATTTGGTAGTATGGTAATATATTTTAATAAGGTAAATTGAGTTGCTTTGTTTATCCATTGACCCACTGAAGGGCATTTAAGTTGTTTGAGTTAGGGCAATTATTAATAAAGCTGCTTATAAAAAATCATGCACAGGTATGTGCAAGAATACAGTATTCTTGCAATTGCAATATTCTTGCAGTGTAATTATTTGCTTTGAAGTTTTGCCCTGGAGGTGATATTTTGGTTGCATTTCCACATTCTTTGAATTGCATTAAATCTATACATAAACTTGGAGGATTGCCATCAGAACTATGCTGGGTCTTTAAATTCGTGAGCTTTCTATATCTTCAATAGTAAATCTTCCATTCTTTTTATCTGCATTTTTAAATTTTAACATCTAATAAAACATGTATTATTAGATTTATACATTAGTATTTTGATATTTTGGAGATACAGTAAATGGTATGATAGATAAATTGGCTCCCAATTGATTTTCTTTGCTTTTTTTGTTTTTTGTTTTTGTTTTGCTTATTACTTGATTTGTTAGATCTCTTCAATGTAAAAAGAAAGAGGGCTTGTAGGGATGGGGAGTGGGGTGCAGGGCTGCATATGTTATTTGGGCCAGCAGTGGCTGCAAAATTATACACAGAGATATAATTGATTTTTGCATGATAACTTTGTACTCTGAAACATTCTGAACTCATCCGGTTTGAAGACACTTCCTGTACATCTTTTGGGATTTTTTTACTTGAACAATCATTTGTCTGCAAATAGGGACAGTTTTTTGTTTTTTCTTTTTTGTTTTACTTTATTTCTCATATTCCTGACTTTATTTTTCAACAATGGTCATTGGCCAGGACTCTGGTTCAATGTTGAATAGGAGCAATGTTCCCAGTTTTTAGGGGAAATGATTATGACATTCACAATTAAGAATAATATCAGGGTTAGGTAGATGCCATTTACAGCCACTTCAATATGGCAGAGTTTTTAACATAAATTACGTTGAATTTTTTCAACTGCATTTTACACAATTGATATGTCTGTGTTTTTTCTGCTTTACTTCCTTACAATGGTGAATTATGTTGATTTCTTTTCAAGTGATAAACCATCTCTTCATTCTTGGGCTAAACTCCAGTTGGTCATGATGTGTTTTCTACTTTTTGTTTGTTTGGTTGTTTGTTTTAACTAGTATACATCACAAACTTAAATTTGTCTACTAATATGTATTTCTCTGTCCTAGCATTAGAAGGACATAAGCCTTTGAATGCAAGAACCCTAGAGGACTTTTTCCAAAATATTTTACATACTATAGTTAGCCCGGTACTTGGCACAGACTTGGCAGTCCACACATTTCCAAAGGAAAGGAAAAAGGAATAAAAGAAGAAATAGCAAAGTAATTTGTGTTTCCATGACAGTATATTTCCAATCATGTGACAAACATTTTGTTCCCTAAATTGCATGCAAATACGACCAGCCAGAAGTTAAGTTAAAGTTCAATCAATTTAAATAATTGTTTAAAATTGTGATAGCTTAGGAGCGCCTGGATGGCTCAGTTGGTTGAGCGTCTGACTTTGGCTCAGGTCGTGACCTCGCAGTTCATGGATTCAGGTTCACATTGGGCTCTGCACTGACAGGTTGGAGCCTGGAGCCTGCTTCAGATTCTCTCTGCCCCTCCCTGCTTACTTGCTCTCTCTTTCAAAAATAAATAAACATTGAAAAAACTTGTGATATCTTACAATACAACAATAGCTGAATATCACAAATAATCATATTCTAAAACATATAAACAATGTCTTGGGAAAAAAAATCTCATACACATTTTCCAGGAGAATATCATGTACTCAACAAAATAAGAATGTGAAATAGGTAAATAATATGAAATTCATACTCTTTCTCTTCTTTCCTAATTAAAAAAAGATACAGAGGAATAAACTGAGTAGTTAATAAAATACATTATTAATTCCTCAGTGAAGTGTTATTTGCCATTGTCGTAAAAGATTATGTCACATAGATTTATTCACACATATATTACATACATAGTATGAGTGTAACTGTGAAGTTCAAACTATGTTATGAATGTTGGTTATTAATCATTAGTTGTTAATTACTGTAAACATGGTGCTACATTACTATAAATCTATCGTATTAATCTTAGATTCATACTCCTACCTTCTCTTTCATGATTATATAAAACTTTGAACTGAAGTGTGGAAATGTTCTGACGTGGAAAAAACTTTCCCCGTCTTATGTAATGATCATATCTACACTGCATCCAATTATTCATATGATCTCCAATCTCACCTGATTATCCTTTATCATAAAAGAAAAAAAAAACTGCTGTCCATTATTAAAGAACAGTCTCTCCCTTATACAAAATCATATAAACACCAGTGACATTTAACTAAATTTATTTTCATCTGTTACAGAATTGAATCAACCTAATGTTTTTAAAGCTTTGAACACTAGAACAGTATAGTAGGAAATTTTCTATGTTTCAGAAAAGTCAAAATACTGAGAATGCCCTCTGGATCTGTAATGCCACCCTCAACTTAATTGCTAGGAATTAAAATGCCATGATTAGAACTTTGTTTCTTTGGTTATAGGCTCTTTCTATAAATGAAAATATTCAGTGAAAGAATGCATTAAATATTTTCTATCATTTATATAACAGAATACACTAATGGATAAAATCTTCACCTGAAAGAAATTATCAAAATTGGAAAGGACCAGAAAGGTCACTGAAACTTGAGCCAAGTTCACTGCCATAAAATGGTTTTGGAGCTTGCTAAGTATAACTGTTTTTGTGTCAAAATTAGGTCTTATCCAGGGTGGCAGGTGGCACAAGTGTTCATAATGGGGTAATAACTGGAATCCAGCATTGCTAGAATCTTACAGAATTCCTTTGTGCAGTGTTAAAGTTCAGTTTTGAGAATCTTCTCACTGCAATTTTTAGATGAAAAGTTGTGGGTGACTTTCCTTTTTCCACTTGGGACCAGATGGAATGGTATTCACTTTTTAAAACCATCTGTCATGCAGCACCTTAATCTTCTTACATCAAGTAAAGGAGAATAAGAACATCTGACTTTGCAGAGATAAAGTTAACACGACAAGATGTCAACCAGACTCTTTTATATGGTGCTTCCAATATTTTGTCAAGTCACTTTGAGATCTTTTCAGTTAGCTGTCCTATGGGCTTAAGAAAGCAGAGAACACAATGCCTATTTTAGAAGCTGGTAAATGTCATTACTTCCTTGCCAATATGTTTTTTTAATTCATTTAATTCTGCAGAAGGTCAGCCTGAGCTGAATCTCCCCACCCTCTTGGAGGTGACATTGCCTAGACTATATTTATTAAAGCATCATCAACTATAAAGCTTACCATAAATAATATTTTATTGGTATCAAGTACAAATGTTTTCTCTAAAAAGAAAGTTAGGCAAGACTAAGTATAGAAGAGGTAGACCACAATCATCTTTTTATCCTTTACTTGAAACATTTGTATACTTTAGGGTTCCCAAAGAAAATAGCTAGCACAACCATCGTAATTGAGGGCAATTTAATGAAGGGACAACTTTATTTACAAAGATAAAAGTAGAATTATAAGGAAATATAAAAGTAAACAACCCAAAGGTAGTCTTGAAGAAACTAAGGGACGGGTAGGCTTCTAGAATACAGTGAGAGCTAAAGCTGAGTTAAAAGGACGATTTGACCCTGAAAAGGAACTGTGTGACCTTAGGGAGAGAAAAGTACCCACTTCCAGTTTAAGCCTATCATGAAAGAAACTAGGGGAAAATATACTCCAACCTTTTCCTTTCTCCTCTCTTATCATACTGTTGCCCCACTAGCTAAAACCACACAGAAACTAGAGGACAAGCAGCCTAACTGATGCAACCCAAATAAGTCAGCCTCCTGAAACATATTAAATTATAAAGAATGGTAGAAAGTGGTCCTTTAGTGAGAATTAGAAAATATCTAACACAGTAATCTACTGCAGATATTTTATTACCTTGTCACCTATACACTCACCAAAATATTGAGGGCAGAGTGCAGGGAATTATTTAGTCAGCCATTTAACAACTGGATTACTGGGAAAAAATAATCGTATGGATGTCTACAGAGAAGAGCCATCAAAATCTCAATTTTGAGGATACTGCTACTACAATTTTTAAATGTAACATCAATATGTAGGTAGGTGTTCATTGGGTTTATACTAGATTACAAATATTAAGCTTTATATTTTGATGATATAGGAGATAGGATACATAAGATTTGCCCTCAAGATGTTTTATCTAATTGGAAAAAAATTTTAAAAAAACATACATCAAAAATAACAAAGGATACAAGAACAAGTACAGATCAATCTTTTCCTGCTTGGTCTAGACTTACAGTATTATAAATATTAAGAAGAGACAAGATATAGTAGTAGAAAACACTGAAACATTTATGTTTCTAATGAAATTTAGACTGTGTCAAGAAAAGAAGACATTCCAGAAAATTTTAAGAAGCCAATATCAAATATATGTAATTGGGATTTGAAATAGATTTCTCTGTCTCACTCTGTCTCTCAAAAATGAATAAATGTTAAAAATTTTTTTAAAAAAAGAAATAGATTGAATCAAACATGTTGAGCAATTTTGGAAAAATGCTTTTAGATAAGTTGTTTAAGGTTATATATCAAGAAAAATTATAGGGACGCCTGGGTGGCTCAGTTGGTTAAGCATCCAGCTTCAGCTCAGGTCATGATCTCACAGTTTGTGAGTTCGAGCCCCACATCAGTCCTTGTGCTGACGGCTCAGAGCCTGGAGCCTGCTTCGGATTCTGTGTCTCCCTCTCTCTCTGCTCCTCCCCCACTCATACTCTGTCTCTCTCAAAAATGAATAAACGGTAAAAAAAATTTCTAAAAGTTATAAAGGCAGATGTATATTTTATTGCTTATTATCTGGAAATATTTAGCTCTTTATGACAATTTTTTTAAAAGCCTAATATATATTAATGGAGAGGGGAACTGAAAGAGATATATGTCAAATAGAAGAAAAGTACTGTTCCCTGACAATGGAATATCTACATGAAAATAAACAAACAAAATACATCACCAAAATAATGCAACTATGTTTTTGAAGCTCATGTCATTCCCAGAGAATCTGTATCTGAGCTTGTGTCAACTATTCAAAAAAAATTTAAGGAAAATCTCAATTAAGCAATGAGCAAATTACTACCCCAAGTAATATCAATCATCAAGTCTCTCTTCTTGATGATATGCATGTCATTATAAATATAAATTATAGCAGCGGATCAATCATGATGTGCCAGATAGTGACTTTCCATAAATAGGAATTATTTTGGGGATGCCTGGGTGGCTCAGTCAGTTGAGCGCCTGACTTTGACTCAGGTCATGATCTCATGGGTTCGTGGGTTCAAGCCCCCTGTCAGGCTCTTGCTGACAGCTCAGAGCTTGGAGCCTGTTTGGGATTTTGTGTCTCCCTCTCTCTCTGCCCCCACTCACGCTCTGTCTCTCTCTCTCAAAAATAAACATTAAAAAAAATATTTGTTTTTCTGTCCAGACTGACCATGAAGCTATAATGTTGTCTATTTATATATTAATCAGATTTTTAGGTAAAGGTGTCCAGACATTTAAAATCCACGAGCTTAGAGGCACCTGGGTAGCTCAGTCAGTTAAGCATCTGACTTTGACTGAGGTCATGATCTCACAGTTCCTGAGTTCGAATCCAGCATCAGGCTCCGTGCTGACAGCTCAGAGCCTAGTGCCTGCTTCAGATTCTGTCTCCCTTTCTCTCTACCCCTCCCCCACTCTCACTCTGTCTCTCTCAAAAATAAATAAACATTAAAAAAATTTTTAATTCAGAAACCTTAAATGTAAGATTGGTTTTATTTAATCTTAATCCTCAAGAGAAGTTATCAATAAAATAAAATGTGAAAATGGCTATTATCTGGCAGTGTTTGACATCTGAGTTAGATAGGCTGCAACTAAGTATCAGAAAAATGAAAGTATGTATAAAAAAAAGGGGTGGGGGAGAATTACTGATGAGGCTATTGTCAAATCTTCACAGTGTTGTCACTTTTCTTTCTTTCTTTCTTTCTTTCTTTCTTTCTTTCTTTCTTTTTCTTTCTTTTTTTTTTTTTTTTGCCAAACGTTGTAAATTTGAAGTTAGAAAAGTAGATCTACACCAGGGGGACTCAACAGATGTAACAATAATTTCAGCCTATGTTATCTATTATTTCTTCCATGTAAATTATTAGCTGTATTAGCTGTATTAAAATAAGATGTGAAAAGAAACTGATATAGAAGAGCAATAATATATGTAATTATCATTTTACTAGAAATACATAAAAGTATCACTTTTAATATGTAAAAGTCCCAGAAAACCAGCTAAAATTGCAAATTATAATTGGCAAGCCACTTTAGAATAAATATACAATGGAATATTACTCCGCCATAAAAGAGAATGTAATCTTGCCATTTGCTATGATATGAATGGAGCTAGAGAGAATTATGCTAAGTAAATAAGTGTCAGAGAAAGACAAATACAATATAATTTCACTCACATGTGGAATTTAACAACAAGCATAGGGGAAAAAAGAAAAAGAGAGGCACACCAAGAAGCAGATTCTTAACACTAGAGAACAAACAAATGGTTACCAGAGGAGAGGTGGGTGCGGAGATGTGTTAAATAGGTGATATGGATTAAGGAGTGAACTTGTGATGTACACCAAGTGTTGTATGGAAGTGTTGAATGACTAAATTGTACACCTGAACCTAATTTTTTTTAAGTAGAAAAAAAATAAATATACAAATCTCAAAATCCTTTCATGTTTTTTCTGCTTTGGTACCAATAGTTGTACTGAACAATTAGTTCACTAAAATAAACTAATCAGTTGCCTTTCAATTTGTTTATTTATTTGAGCTTATTCCCTATTATTTTCCATATAATATGGGAAGTGAAACAAAATAATAAACTCTGGATAACAATATATGCTATCAAATAAGTCAAGGATAATAACCTAATACTATGTGTATAAAATTGTTTATAAGCCAGATGATAAGATATATTTTATATTATTTTATTTTATTTTATTTTATTTTATTTTATTTTATTTTTTAACGTTTATCCACTTTTGAGACAGAGAGAGACAGAGCATGAATGGGGGAGGGGCAGAGAGAGAGGGAGACACAGAATCGGAAGCAGGCTCCAGGCTCTGAGCCATCAGCCCAGAGCCCGATGCGGGGCTCGAACTCACGGACCGCAAGATCGTGACCTGAGCCGAAGTTGGACGCTTAACCGACTGAGCCACCCAGGCGCCCCAAGCTATATTTTAAATAACTGGAAATACTGTTGTTTAATATGGTTTTTGATACATCTATCGTCAAGATTAATGAAGTATACACAATCGAGATGTAAATGTATATTCCTAGTAGATTGATGATATCAACATTTCAAAATATCCCTTTACTCACTGGTAATTTTATAACAGATATATCACTCTACCCTTCTTATGTTTATAGTTTACATGGTTTATCTTTTTCCATGCATTTATTTTCAGCCAATCTACATATCTATATTCATTGTATATCCTTGTAGACAGCACATAGTTGAGTATTCTTTTTTAACCATTCTGGTGGTCCTTTAACCACAGTATTTATGCCATTAACATTTAATATAATTATATATATATAGTTATGTAAAATGGATCTATCATCTTATTTGTTTCCTGTTGGCCCCCTGAATTTTTCCTCTGTTGTTTCTATCTTGCCTTCTCTTTAATTATTGAATATTGTTTACAATTCCATTGTAATTTGTATATTAAATTTGTAAATATTCCTGTTTGCCTTTATATTTTTAGTGATTATTCTAGTGATTACACTATATATTTTTAACATTTTACACTAAGAGTTGATGTTGTAGATGAGGCTGCAAGTTCCTTCTAGATCTTTAGATATTTTAGGGTGTTAACTCTTAACAGGTTTAGGTCATCTTGAAAGGATGATCAGAGCATTGTGACTATCATTTTCATGAACACAGAGGATAGGATTTTGGTGCCTTCATCAGACTTGCTCTAAGACAAAGATACTTTTATTTTGATAGTGCAAGACTCTGGGACTCTGGGAATAAAATTGGCCATATGCTTACAGAAAGTCCAATTTTGTGGGACTGGGTTCCTTTTACTTTGTGAAAGCTGCTACTGTACAGAAAGATTTTGATTTAGTAGTTTGTTTTTAATTGTCTTGTATTTATTTTTATTTCGTAAGACCTGCAACAAAAGCTGTTCTTCCCAGCTGTAAAGCACTGTGTTCTATTCATTGATGCATTTTGTTACAGGTGGAGTTTTTGAGTTTTATCGTATTTGAAAATGTCTTTATATTTTCTTTATTCTTGAAAAACCTGCATATGTGTATGTTGACACATTTTCTTTTCATGGTTCCTGATAAGAACTGAGTAAGCAATGAAATAGTTTATGCCTAACATGCACTGTGTCGTATTGGTCTGTTTTCAAGATTTTCTAATTTTTGTTTTCATTAGTTTGATTATAATGCTCCTATTTATGATTTTCTTTATATTTCCCTAAAATTTTGAATTTGTGAGCTTATATTTTTTACCAAATTTGGCAAATTTTGGACCTCATATCCTCAAATGTATTCTTCCCTATTCTCTCTATCCTCTTTATTTGACTGCAGTCATACATACATTAGACCTTTTTATGTTCCACATGTCCCAGAGGCTTTGTCCATATTTCCTTTAATATTTTCCTTTCTATTCTTCAGATAAAATAAATTCTGTTAATCTGATCTCAAATTTACTGATTTGTTTTTGTCATCTTTTTTCTTGCTAATCTCATGAAGATACTTTTTGCTTACGATATTTTATTATTTAGCTCTACATTTTACACTTTTTTAAATTTATATTTTCTGCTGAAATTTTCTGTCTTTTCATTCATTGATAGCATACTTTAATTTACTTTATCAGCTGTAGTTGTAATAGCTACTTTAAATTTTTGCCTACTAATTTTCACATCTGGGTAAACCTTTAAGATAATCTTGACTTAATTGTCTTTTCTTAGTAGGTCATGTTTGGCTGGAATTTCATTTGGATTCATCCTGGGCATTGGGGTGACATTTTTTGGAAAATGTGGATTTGTTATGCTACTGTTAGGAGTATTGACATTTTTGATGTAGCAATCAATTAGATGAGACTCAAACTCCAATCTGTATTTCTAGATTCATAACCCAAATAACATTACACTTACACAAACACAAATTACACAAATTGAATTTAACTGTGGTTCTTTGAGTCTCCTTATACATTTGTGAGTCATGAGTTAGCCAGTTGCTCAGGTACATTTCATGCACAGCATTTGACTGAAAGGCTAACTGTGAGAGCCAAAGAATGTTTTTGGGAGCTTAGGTAGAATCCCTCATATTACTGTATCATTCAGTGGAAGAGCAACTGAGCATTAGACTGAGGATATGGTAGAGTCAAAGAGTTACAGATATGCTGAACTGCTTTATCGAAGGATAGTGTGTTCATTAAAGCAAGTGTGTTATATTAAGTTCAGAGCCCTGATTGAGAAAACCTGGAACCCTCAAACATGGCTTGGGGACATCTAGATGGATGCGCCAAATTATATGTGTCTCTTATGTGGTTAAGACCCCTCTTAACCAACAGTTTGCCAAAGTGTCCCACTCTTCCCTAGTAAGATGTAATATTTTCACCACAGTAGAAAATGCTGAAAAAGCCTCACCCTCATAAGGCAATAGATGCCCTTCAGAAGTTTCTCCTGTCTCCTCGTTTGGATGTCACAGTGATAATTAAGATTAAATCTAAGCATATACTGGCTGCATTTGATAAGGGAAGAAAAGATATACACTAAAAGAGCCATAAGAATGAACTACCATATACTGTCAGGAAGAGGGACATTATCCCTGGAATTGGAGGAGGCCACTTGATCAAGGAGGTTGAAATATCATACTGGATAAGCAAAGATTCACTGGATTTGGGTATTTTCTTAAGACACGGAGGTTAATATCCATTTACAGAAAATAGAGCAAATTTGCTGGGAAGGTGGCTCTTAGAAACCTGGTGATAATTGTAGCCACTGGTGAAATAAGTTAAATGCCTGAGTTTCCTGGAATGTAGTAATGGAAAGTATAAAGTGGCTGTGAGAAGTGGCCTTATTGAATGTAATGGAATATGAGTCCAGAAAAAACAACCAAGGGATTGTTTCTTACAGGAGGATGCAGGAAACAATCCACTAAGGCCATAAGAGTTGTGCTATTCAGAAGGGAAGCAGCATAAGAAGTTCACAAGAAGCTCTCCTCTGTAGGCTAAGGTAGATAGTAGGAGAGGCTATAATAGAATTGTACTCCTTAACCACAGAGATGATGGGACTTCAAAAATAATAATGAACTTGGGGCGCCTGGGTGGCTCAGCCGGTTAAGCATCCGACTTCGGCTCAGGTCACGATCTCAGGGTACGTGAGTTCGAGCCCCGCATCTGGCTCTGTGCTGACAGCTCAGAGCCTGGAGCCTGTTTCAGATTCTGTGTTTCTCTCTCTCTCTGCCCCTCTGTCTCTCTCTGTCTCAAAAATAAATAAACAAAAAAAATTTAAAAAAAAATAATGAACTTCTAAGAGGCCACAATTATCATAATGACCAGCAAGTTGGAGGGGTATCCAAGGGCACATGGTCCACTGGGAGTGGTGGGAATGGCTTGTAGGGCATGACACTCCTAACACAAAATAGATGGGCAGGAAGCAAAAAGGAGCTACTTAATGTATACAACTAGAAAAACAAGAATGGATAATGGGATGATGAAAATTGTCACCCAAGTAAAAAGTCACAACCCTTTGCACAGTTCTTAAGACAGAAGCCAATTTTGGGGGGCACCTTGGTGACTGAGTTGGTTAAGCATCTGGTTCTTGATCTCGCCTCAAGTCATGATCTCGAGGTCCGTGGGATCAAGCCCCACGCCAGGCTCTGTGCTGACAGCATGGAGCCTGCTTGGGATTCTCTCTCTCTCTTTGCCCCTCCCCTGCGCAATCTCTCTCTCAAAATAAATAAATAAGCTTTTAAAAAAGAAAAAGAAGCCAATTTTTTAAGTCACCAAAGAAGTGGCTACATCCTAGGAAAAAGGACACTGCAATACCACATTGGGTATATACTATAATGATAAAACCAATTTTACCTTATTACAAAATTATGTCTGCATACTGGACTATAAAAGTGGTAAAAGATCAAGACACATTGAAGACTTTTGAACACAGGATCTGAGGTGATACTGGTATTCAGATAACCAAAGAATTATCATACAAACCATTTTAAAGTTAAGGTTTATTGAGGTCAGCTGAATAAAGAATCCTAGCCAAAGTCCACCTTACAGTGTGACCATTGGTTCAAAGTAGTGATACCCAGCAGTTGTATCTTCAGTCTTTGCTTGTATAATTAGAATTAGACCCTTAGGCTGTAGAGTAAAATCTACCATAGTGGGAAGAGCCAAGAAGAAGCCTCTGAAACAGTCCCTGCCATTTTAAGGAAGTAAATGCCAAATATTTTAAGGAAGTAAATGCCAAATTGCATGTCATGGGGGCTGGTAAGGATTAGTAGTCATTAAAAACCTAAAAGATGCAGAGTTAGTGTTCCCTATCATTTGTCCCTTTAATTTATCAGTACAACCCTGAAGAAACCAAATGAACACTTCCTGAAGAATGACTGTCCACCCCTGCAAGCTCAATTAAGTTGTGGCCTGCAGCATAGGTAGTCAGCCAGATATGGTCATTTTTTGCTAGAACAGATTAATAAGGGAATGGCTACATGGAGATAGTAATTTATTTGGTAAATTCACTTTTTCTGTTCTGGTTAGAAAAAGGATCACAAGCAGTTTATATTCATGTTGGAAGGACCGCAATATTCATCTATACTTTGCCTCAGGGCAATGTTAACTCTGCTGCCCTCTGCTCAAGATATAGCCTAAAGAGATCTGGACCGTCTGAACAACCCATGAACATTACACTGATCTACATCGACAACATCACGCTATGTAGACAGGATAAATAAGATGTGTGGATAGTATGCTGGAGGCCTTGATACAATCCATGCACTCCACAGGAGAGAAAGAGACTGCCACTTCACTGAAATGGGTAGGGATCTAGTGGTCAGGGATATGCCTTCCAAAGTGAAAGTCAAATTGATTCATGTAACCTCCACTACCACAAAGAAGGAAGTGCAGCATGTGGTAGCCTCTGTAGGTTCTGGGGGCAACACATTCCACCCTAGGAAAATTCTTCCATCTCTTGTATCCAGTGATATGGAAGGCTGAAATTTCGGAGTTAAGACTTAGAGTGATAAAGGGGTCTACAGTAGATTAAAGCTATGGTGTAAGAAATACTTTTGAGGGGCACCTCGGCGGCTCAGTTGGTTAAGCATCCAACTTGGGCTCAAGTCCTGATCTAATGGTTTGTGAGTTCAAGCCCTGCCTCAGGCTCTGAGCAGACAGTTCAGAGCCTGGACCCTACTTTGGATTCTGTGTCTCCCTCTCTACCCTCCCCACTCACATTCTGTCTCTCTCTTTCAAAAATAAACATTAAAAAAATTTAAAAAAGAACTATTTGTGAAATATTTTACAAATAGATTGCAATTTTATAGTTCACAAAACATTTATATCAACCACAAGTTTTTTCCATGCCTATTACCATGCTCACTGGTAATGTATCATAATGGCAAAATTCCCACAACACAATTATTGACAATAATTACTATCTTACCCAAAGGATATTGATAAAAATATACTTAGATAATCATACACGTTAAGAATTGGGCCAAAGATTGATGGAAGTTAATGTGGTATTTTGTATTGATATCATTATTAACCAATAAGAATCTGAGCTATTCCTTTTAGGTTTCAGAAGATGGTTTTACTTTCATATTCTCCCACCAATTTCAGAATTCTATTAATGCTGATATATTTTAATTACTTCTAGACAAGAAAGAACTAATATTTCTTCCATTGCTGTCTTCTGAAAAGAATTCAGTACACATCCATTAGAAGGTTTCTTAGACTAAGTCATGAATTGTATCATGATTTAGTGATTTAAACATAATAATATGATAAAGTTGGCAGGAGGGAGGGAGTAATTGTTCATCTTATGTAGGGGAAACTTAAAATTTTTATCTGAGCCTTATAATTTGGAAATAGATATTTTAAAATATGAATTGAACCTATAAAAATAACCTCTAAATATATTTTAATATCTTTATAGATAAAATAATAATTTAAGTAAAAATCATGAGAAGGAGGGGGAGAGAATGTATATGGTAGTGAAAGTACTGTAAATTTTTCAGCTTTCACACAGGGAATAATGGATGTTAATGTTTTCAAGCCGAAGATAAATGTATGCATTTATTATTTAGACTTATAGTTGATACTATAGTTATACTAGAACAGAAATAGATGAAAGTGGTTAATTCTGGGAAGGAAGACTGACATACATGGAGAAATAATTTTATTTTGCATTTTATACCTGTGTTTCATTTATTTCACCATGTACTTAACATTAATTTTATGCTTTAAGATGTATGATTTTTAAAAGAAAATGCTTTCTGTAAAGAAAAACTTATATACTTTATATATATATAAACTTCTTAATTAAAACAAAGGATACAATTTATATTTTACATAGAACAATCGATTTTATTTATCACAAGAAAAAAAAAGGAGTACTATCCCAAAGTTGGAGAAGGAACGTATCTTTGAAAATCCTGAGTATTTATTTATTTTATTTTTTAATGTTTATTTGAGTATAGTTGGCATGAAATGTTACATTAGTTTTAGGTATACAACATAGTTACTCAACAACTCTATGCTTAACACAAGTGTAGCTACCATCTGTCACAATACAACGCTATTACAATGCCATTGACTATATCACTATGCTGTATCTTTTATTCCTGTGACTTATTCCATAACTGGAAACCTGTATGTCCCACTCCCCTTCCCCCATTTTGCCCATCCCCCCTTCCCTCTCCTCTGGCAACCATCAGTTTGTTCCCTGTATTTATAGGTCTGATTCTGCTTTTCTTGTTGAAAAGTTTAAGTATTTAAATATGTTGTATACCTAAAACTAATGTAACATTTCATGCCAACTATACTCAATCTTTGTCCACTTCAAAGTTGCAAATACGTTGTTTTGCTGTAGAAATTTTATACCTTGAGAATATACTTTTTTATTGTTAATATATTTAAATGACTATCTCTGTATTGCATGATGTAAAGATCAAGTGTCATTTTTCTAATCAAATATTCAATTGCTCCAGCACCTTTATTGAAAATACTGTCTTTCCATTTTGAGTTAGCTTGTAAGCCTTATTACCAACAGGTTAATTAAATTAGTGTAGGTCAATTTTAGGACTTTCTGTTTGGTTCCATTGATCTTTAGGCCTTTCATTAGGCTAATTCTACATTACGAGAATTGCTATGGTTTTATATTAAAAAATAAGTAACAAAAATTTTATAATCATGTCTTTCTTTTTCAGATTTGTTTTGGTAATCCTTTGCATTTCCATATAGCTTTTAGAATCAGCTTATTAATTCTAAAGAAAAATCTGATGTATTTTCCACTGGGAGTGGTCTGTCTGGATCTACACATAAATTTAGCGATTATTGACATCGTAACAATATTGAGTCTTCTAGTTCAAGAATATATTTCTTATTAATGCAGGTCTTTAATTTCTCTCAATAATGTTTTGCTACTTTCATTAGATAAAACTGAAATATATACCTTAAATTTATTTATAATCACCTCCTATTTTTTTAGGTTTTTACCTAAATATCAGTTAGTTAACATGCAGTGCAATATTAATTTTAAGTGTACAATGTAGTGATTCAGTACTTCCATACATCACCCAGTGCTCATCACAAGTGCTGTCCTTGGTCTCCATCGCCAATTTAACCTTATCCCCTCACCCACCTCCCCTTTGGTAACCATTAGTTTATTCTCTAGTGTTAAGAATCTGTTTCTTGATATGTCTCCCTCCCTCTCTCTCTCTCTTTCTCACTATGCGCATTTGTTTTGTTTCTTAAATTCCACATATGAATGAAATTATATGGTATTTGCCTTTCTCTGACTTATTTCACATAGCATAATACTCCCTAACTTTACCCATGTCACTGCACATGGCAAGATTATTTTCTATTTTATGGCTGAGTTGATATTCTATTATATATGTGTATTGTGTGGAGATATATATCAGATCTTCTTTATCCATTTATCCATTCATCATTCAGTGGACACTTGGGCTGTTTCCATAATTTGGCTATTGTTGATAATGCTGCTATAAACATCAGGGTGCATTTTTCCCCTTCAAATCAGTATTTTTGTATCCTTTGGGTAAATACTTAGTAGTACAATTGCTGGATCCTAGAGTAACTCTATTTTTAACCTTTTGAGGAACCTCCATCCTGTTTTCCGAGTGGCTACACCTGTTTGAATTCCCACCAACAGTGTAAGAGGGTTCCCCTTTCTCTACATTCTCACCAGTATCTGTTGTTTCTTGAGTTGTTAAGTTTAGCCATTCTGACAGGTGTGAGGTGATAATCTCATTGGAGTTTTGATTCGTATTTCCCTGATGATCAGTTATGTTGAGGATCTCTTTATGTATCTGTTGGCCATTTGTAGGTATTCTTTGGAAAATATCTATTCATATCTTCTGCCCATTTTTTAATTGCATTATTCATTTTTGGGGTGTTGAGTTTTATAAGTGCTTTATAGGTTTTGGATACCAATCCTTAACAGATATGTCATTTGCAAATATCTTCTCCCATTCTGTAAGCTGCCTTTTAGTTGTGTTAGTTGCTTCCTTCACTGTGCAGAAGCTTCTTATTTTGAGGAAGTCCCAGCAGTTTATTTTTGCTTTTGTTTCTCTTGCCTGAGAAGACATATTCTAGAAAGAAGTTGCTATGACCAATGTCAAAGAGGTTCCTCCTGTAGGAATTTTTATGGTTTCAGGTCTCACATTTAGGTCTTTAATCCACTTTGAACTTATTTTTGTGTTTGGTGTAAGAAAGTGGTCAATTTCATTCTTTTGCTTATAGCTGTCCAGTTTTCCCAGCACCATTTTTAAAATTTTTTTTTTAACTTTATTTTTGAGAAAGAGAGAGAGAGTGTGTGAGTGGGGGAGGAACAGAGAGAAGGAGACACAGAATCCGAAGCAGGCTTTAGGCTCCAAGCTGTCAGCACAGAGCCCAGTGCAGAGCTCAAACTCAGAAACCGTGAGATCATGACCTGAGCCAAAGTCGGATGCTTAACTGACTGAGCCACCCAGGCACCCCCCAGCACCATTTTTTGAAAAGACTGTTTTTTTTTTCATGCTTTGTCAAGATTAATTGGCCATATAGTTGTGGGTTCATTTCTGGGTTTTCTATTGTGTTCTGTTGATCTATGTGCCTATTTTTGTGTTACTACCATACTGTTTTGATTACTACAGCTTTGTAATATAAAACTGGAAGTCCAGAATTGTGATACCTCCAGCGTTGCTTGTCTTTTATAAGATTGCTTTGGCTATTTAGAGTCTTCTGTGGCTCCACATAAATTTTAGATTTGTTCTAGCTCTGTGAAAACTGCTATTGGTATTTTGATAGGGATTGCATTAAGTTTGTAGATTGCTTTGGGTAGTATAGACATTTTAACAATATTTGTTCTTCCAATCTATGAGCATGAAATATCTTTCTATTTCTTTGTGTAATCTTCAATGGCTTTAAGATTGTGTTTTATAGTTTTCAGAGTACAGGCCCTTAACCTCTTTGGTTACATTTATTCCTAGGTATCTTATTATTTTTGGTGCCGTTATAAATGGGATTGATTTTTAATATTTTTCTGCTGCTTCATTATTGGTGGGTAGAAATGCAACAGATTTCTGTCAGTTTTGGGGGAGTCTTCCAGATTTTCCATATAGAGTATCATATCACATGCAAATAGTGAAAGCTTTACTTCTTCCTTTCCATCGTGTATGCCTTTTATTTCTTTTTGTTGTCTGAAGCTAGGACTTCCAGTACTATGTTAAATGACAGTGGTAAGAGTGAACATCCCTGTCTGGTTCCTGACTGTAGAGGAAAAGCTGTCAGTTTTTCCCCATTGAGGATGATAGAAGTTGTGGATTTTTCATAGATGGTCTTAATTATGTTGAGGCATGTTCCTTCTAAACGTACTTTGTTGAGGACTTTTATCATGAATGGATGTTGTACTTTTCAAATGCTTTTTCTACATCTGTTAAAATGATCATATGGTTCTTATTTTTTCTTTTATTAATGTGGTGTATAATATTGATTGATTTGTGAATATGGAACCACCCTGGCCACTCAGGAATAAATTCCACTTGATCATGGTGAATGATTTTTTTTAAATGTGTTATTGGATTTTGTCTGCTAGTATTGAGAATTTTTGTATCCATCTTCATCTGGGACATTGGCCTGTAGTTCTCTTTTTTTAGTGGAGTCTTTGTCTGGTTTTGGTACCAGGGTAATCCTGGCTGGCCTCACAGAATTACGTTGGAAGTTTTCTTTCCTTATGTATTTTTTCAGAATAGTTTGGAAAAAAGATAGGTATTAACTCTTCTTTAAATGTTTGGTATAATTTCCCTGTGAAGCCATCTGGTCCTGGACTTTTGTTTGTTGCGAGGTTTTTTGTTTGTTTGTTTGTTTGTTTTTTGATTACTGATTCAGTATAATTGCAATCTGTAATTATAACTGTAATCAGTCTGTTCAAGTCTTCTATTTCTTCTGTTTCAGTTTTGGTATTTGTATGTTTCTAGGAATTTATTTATTTCCTCCAGGTTGTCCAACTTGTTGGCATATAGCTTTTCATAATATTCTCTTATAATTGTTTGCATTTCTGTGGTGTTGTTTTTTAAATGTTTATTTATTTATTTTGAAAGAGAGAGAGAGAGCATGAGCTCATGTGAAGAGGCAGAGAGAGAGAGAGAATCTCAAGCAAGCCCTGCTGAAAGCAAAGAGACTGATGTGGGCTTTTATCCCATGAACCGTGAGATCATGACTTGAGCCAAAATCAAGAGTCATATGCTTAACCAACTGAGCCAACAGGCACCCCTGTGGTTGTTATTCTTTTCTCTCAATTGTGATTTTATTTATTTGGATTCTGTCTCTTTTCTTTTTGATAAGTCTGGCTACAGGTTTATCAACTTTTTAAAAATCTTTTCAGAGAACCAGCTCCTAGTTTCATTAGTCTGTTCTATTGTTTTATTTTTAGTTTCTGTATCATTTGTTTTTATTCTAATCTTTGTATTTCCTTCCTTCTGCTGATTTTAGGCTTCATTTGTTGTTCTTTTTCTAGCTTCTTTAAGTGTAAGGTTAGGTTGTTTATTTGAGTTTTTCTTGTTTCTTGAGGTAGGCTTATATTATATACTTCCCTCTTAGGACCACTTTTTCTGCATTTCAAAACTTTTGTACCTTAGTGTTATAATTCTCATTTGTTTCCATGTATTTTATTTCTTCCTTGATTTCCTAGCTGACCCATTCATTGTTTAGTAGCATTCTGTTTAACCTTCATATGTTTGTGTCTTTCCAAACTTTTGCTTATGGTTAACTTCTAGTTTCATAGCATTTTGGTCAGAAAATGTGGATGGTATAATTTCAATCTATTTGTTGAGGCATGTTTTGTGACCTAATATGTGATTTATTCTGGAAAATATTCCATATACATTTGAAAATAATATGTATTCTGCTGTTTTAGGATGCAATGTTCTGAATATGATATGTCCACCTGGTCTAATGTGCCATTCAAAGCCATTGTTTCCTTGTTTATTTTGTTTAAATAATCTTTCTTTTTCTTTAAATTTATTTATTTTATTTTTTTAATTTATATCCAAATTAGTTAGCGTATAGTGCCACAATGATTTCAGGAGTAGATTCCTTAATGCCCCTTACCCATTTAGCCCAGCCCCCCTCCCACAACCCCTCCAGTAACCCTCTGTTTGTTCTCCATATTTAAGAGTCTCTTATGTTTTGTCCCCCTCCCTGTTTTTATATTATTTTTGCTTCCCTTCCCTTATGTTCATCTGTTCTGTCTTTAAGTCCTCATATGAGTGAAGTCATATGATATTTGTCTTTCTCTGACTAATTTCGCTTAGCATAATATCCTCTAGTTTATCCTCTAGTTCCATCCACATAGTTGCAAATGGCAAGATTTCATTCTTTTTGATTGCCGAGCAATACTTCATTGTATATCTATACCACATCTTCTTTATCCATTCATCCATCAATGGACATTTGGGCTCTTTCCATACTTTGGCTATTATTGATATTGCTGCTATAAACATGGGGGTGCATGTGTCCCTTCAAAACAGCACACCTGTATCCCTTGGATAAATACCTAGTAGTACAATTGGTGGGTGGTAGGGTAGTTCTATTTTTAGTTTTTTGAGGAACCTCCATAATGTTTTCCAGAGTGGCTGCACCAGCTTGCATTCCCACCAACAATGCAAAAGAGATCCTCTTTCTCCACATCCTCGCCGACATCTGTTGTTGCCTGAGTTGTTAATGTTAGCCATTCTGACTGGTGTAAGGTGGTATCTCATTGTGATTTTGATTTGTATTTCCCTGATGATGAGTGATGTTGAGCATTTTTTCATGTGTTGGTTGGCCATCTGGATGTCTTCTTTAGAGAAGTGCCTGTTTCATGTCTTTTGCCCATTTCTTCACAGGATTATTTGTTTTTTGGGTGTTGAATTTGATAAGCTCTTTATAGATTTTGGATACTAACCCTTTATCTGATATGTCGTTGGCAAATATCTTCTCCCATTCTGTCATTTGCCTTTTAGTTTTGCTGATTGTTTTCTTTGCTGTGCAGAAGCTTTTTATTTTGATGAGGTCCCAGTAGTTCATTTTTGCTGTTGTTTCCCTTGCCTCCAGAGACGTGTTGAGTGAGAAGTTGCTGTGGCCAAGATCAAAGAGGTTTTTGCCTGCTTTCTCCTTGAGGATTTTGATGGCTTCCTGCCTTACATTGAGGTCTTTCATCCATTTTGAGTTTATTTTTGTGTATGGTGTAAGAAAGTGGTCCAGGTTCATTCTTCTGCATGTCACTGTCCAGTTTTCCCAGCACCACTTGCTGAAGAGACTGTCTTTATTCCACTGGGTATTCTTTCCTGCTTTGTCAAAGATTAGTTGGCCATACGTTTGTGGGCCCATTTCTGGGTTCTCTATTCTGTTTCATTGATCTTAGTGACTGTTCTTGTGCTAGTACCATATTGTCTTGATGATTACAGCTTTGTAATACAGCTTGAAGTCGTCCTTGGTTAATTTTAATCGATATCGATACTACATCTTTGAGGTATAGCTTGAAGTCTGGGATTGTGATGCCTCCTGCTTTGGTTTTCTTTTTTAAGATTGCTTTGGCTATTAGGGGTCTTTTTTGGTTCCATACAAATTTTGGGATTATTTATTCTAGCTCTGTGAAGAATGTTGGTGTTATTTTGATGGGTATTGCATTGAATGTGTACATTGCCTTGGGTAGTATCAACATTTTAACAATATTTGTTCTTCCTATCCAGGAGCATGGAATCTTTTTCAATTTTTTTTGTGTCTTCAATTTCTTTATAAGATTTCTATAATTTTCAGTGTATAGATTTTTCACCTCTTTGGTTACATTTATTCCTAGGTATTTTGTGGGTTTTGGCGCAACTGTAAATGGGATCAATTCCTTAATTTCTCTTTCTGTAGCTTCATTATTGGTGTATAGGAATGCAACCGATTTCTGTGCATTGATTTTATATCCTGCAACTTTGCTGAATTCATGAATCAGTTTTAGCAGTTTTTGGTGGAATCATTAGGATTTTCCATATAGAGTATCATGTCATCTGCGAGAGTGAAAGTTTGACCTCCTCCTGGCCGATTTGGATGCCTTTTATTTTTGTGTTGTCTGATTGCAGAGGCTAAGACTTCCAATACTATGTTGAATAACAGTGGCGAAAGTGGACATCCCTGTCTTGTTCCTGACCTTAAGGGGAAAGTTCTCAGTTTTTCCCCATTGAGGATGATATTAGCATTGGGTTGTTCATGTATGTTTTTTATTAAGTTGAGGTATGATCCTTCTATCTCTACTTTCCTGAGGGTTTTTATCAAGAAATGATGCTATTTTGTCAAAAAGCTTTCTCTGCATGTATTGAGAGGATCATATGGTTCTTGTCCTTTCTTTTATTGATGTGATGAATCACGTTAAATGTTTTGTGGATATTGAACCAGCCCTGCATCCCAGGTATAAATCCCACTTGGTCGTGGTGAATAATTCTTTAAATGTATTACTGGAGCCGGTTGGCTAATATCTTGTTGAGGATTTTTGCATCCATGTTCATCAGGGAAATTGTTCTATAGTTCTCCTTTTTAGTAGGGTCTCTGTCTGGTTTTGTAATCAAGGTAATGCTGGCTTCATAGAATGAGTTTTGAAGGTTTCCTTCCATTTCTATTTTTTGCAACAGCTTCAAGAGAATAGGTGTTAACTCTTCTTTAAATGTTTGGTAGAATTCCCCTGGAAAGCCATCTTGCCCTGGGCTCTTGTTTTTTGGGAGATTTTTGATTACTAATTCAATTTCCTTACTGGTTATGGGTCTGTTCAAATTTTCTATTTCTTCCTGTTTCAGTTTTGGTAGTGTATATGTTTCTAGGAATTTGTCCATTTCTTCCAGATTGCCCATTTTATTGGCATACAATTGCTCATAATATTCTCTTATTATTGTTTGTATTTCTGCTGTGTTGGTTGTGATCTCTCCTCTTTCATTCTTGATTTTATTTATTTGGGTCCTTTCCTTATTCTTTTTGATCAAACTGGCTACTGGTTTATCAATTTTGTTAATTCTTTCAAAGAACCAGCTTCTGGTTTCATTGATCTGTTGTACTGATTTTTGTTGTTGTTATTGTTGTTTTGTTTTTATTGGTTTTGATAGCATTAATTTCTGCTGTAATCTTTATTATTTCCTGTCTTGTGCTGGTTTTGGGTTTTATTTGCTGTTCTTTTTCCAGTTCTTTAAGGTGTCAAGTTAGGTTGTGTATCTGAGATCTTTCTTCCTTCTTTAAGAAGGCCTGGATTGCTATATACTTTCCTCTTATGACTGCCTTTGCTGCATCCCAGAGGTTTTTGGGTTGTGGTGTTATCATTTTAATTGGCTTCCATATACTTTTTAATTTCCTCTTTAACTTATTGGTTAGCCTAGTCATTCTTTAGTAGGATGTTCTTCAGTCTCCAAGTATTTGTTACCTTTCCAAATTTCTTCTTGTGGTTGATTTTGAGTTTCATAGCATTGTGGTCTGAAAATATGCATGGTATGATCTTGATCTTTTTGTACTTGCTGAGGGATGATTTGTGTCCCAGTATGTGGACTATTCTGGAGAATATTCCATGTGCACTGGAGAATGTATTCTTCTGCTGCTTTAGGATGAAATGTTCTGAATATATGTGTTAAGTCCGTCTGTTCCAGTGTCATTCAAAGCCATTGTTTTCTTGTTGATTTTTTTATTAGATGATCTGTCCATTGCTGTGAGTGGGGTGTTGAAGTCTCCTACTATTACGGTATTATGATCAATGAGTTTCTTTATGTTTGTGATTAATTGATTTATATATTTGGGTGCTTTCACATTTGGTGCATAAATGTTTACAATTATTAGGTCTTCTTGGTGGATAGACCCCTTAATTATTATATAATGCCCTTCTGCATCTCTTGATACAGTCTTTATTTTAAAGTCAAGATTGTCTGATGTAAGTATGGCTACTTTGGCTTTCTTTTGTTGACTATTAGCATGATAGATGATTCTCCATCCCCTTACTTTCAATCTGAAGGTGTCCTTGGGTCTAAAGTGGGTCTCTTGTAAACTGCATATATATGGATATTGTTTTCTTATCCATTCTGTTACCCTATGTCTCTTGATTGGAACATTGAGTCCATTGATGTTTAGGGTGAGTACTGAAAGATATGAACTTATGCCATTATGTTGCTTGTAGAGTTGGAGTTTCTGGTGGTGTTCTCTGTTCCTTTCTAATCTTTATTGCTTTTGGTATTTATTTATTTATTTATTCATCTTTTCTCCCCTCAAAAAGTCCCCCTTAAAATTTCTTGCAGGGCTGATGTAGTGGTCACAAACTCCTTTAATTTTTGTTTGTCTGGAGACTTTTTATCTCTCCTTCTATTTTGAATGACAGCCTTGCTGGGTAGAGAATTCTTGGCTGCATAGTTTTCTGATTCAGCATACTGAATATATCCTGCCACTCCTTTCTGGCCTGCCAAGTTTCTGTGGATAGGTCTGCTGCAAACCTGATATGTCTTCCCTTGTAGGTTAAGGACTTTTTTCCCTTGCTGCTTTCATGATTCTCTCTTTGTCTGAGTATTTTGTCAGTTTGACTATGATATGCCTTTTTGATGGTCGGTTTTTGTTGAATCTAAGGGGAGTCCTCTGTGTTTCCTAGATTTTGATGTCTGTGTCTTTCCCCAGGTTAGGAAAGTTTCCTGCTATGATTTTCTCACATGACCCTTTGACCCCTATTTCTCTCTCTTCCTCTTCTGGGACCCCTATGATTCTGATGTTCCTTTTTAATGAGTCACTGATTTCTCTAATTCTTAAATTGTGCTCTTTTGCCTTAATTTCCCGCTTTTTTTTCTGCTTCCTTATTATCCATAAGTGTGTCCTCTATATTGCTGATTCTGTATTCTGCTTCATCCATCCTTGCTGCCACGGTATCCATTCGTGATTGCAGCTCAGTTGTAGCATTTTTTATTTCATTCTGACTAGTTTTTATTTCTTTTATCTCCGCAGAAAGGGATTCTAATCTATTTTCTACTCCAGCTAGTATTCTTATTATTATGATTCTAAATTCTGGTTCTGACATCTTGCTTGTGTCTGTGTTGGTTAAGTCCCTGGCTGTCATTTCTTTCTGCTCTTTCTTTTGGGGTGAATTCCTTCATTTCATCATTTTGAAGGGAGAAAAAGAATTAATGAGTTAGAAAAAATTAAAATTAAAAAAACTTAAAAAAATATTAAAATTAAAAAATTAAAAACACACAAACAAAAAAAATCGAATAAATGATACTAGATCCTAGGTGTGTTTTGGTCTGAGTGTTGAAAGTGGCTTGATAGATTCGAGAAAAAAGGGGAAAGAAAAAAAAAAGGAAATCGTTTGAAAATTTGAAAAAATGAATACACTGAAGTAGCCTAAATTGAAATGATGGAAGTAAACTAGAATTTGAAAACATTTACACAAAAGTAAAAAATATAGTAGAAAAAAGTTAAAGAAAAATATTTTAATAAAAATTAAAAATAAAAATGAATTTTTTATCTTTCTGTATTCAAGAAAAAGAAAAGAAATGAAAAAGAGAAAAAAAGAAAAAAGAAAGAAAATTGAATAGATGGACCTGCTAACATTCTGAAATACAACTGAAATTACTTCATTATTCCCCTAGAAGTCAGACTATGAAGCACTTTATAGTCCATAAACTAAGCAGTCAGTGAGGCTTCTGTTCTTGAAGAGCAAGATTGGCCCAGTTGGGAGGGGCTTAGTGTAACAGCTCCATTCTCCAATAGATGGTGCTGCTATCCTACTGGGGTGGATTGTTGTGGCACTTGTAGGTGCGTATGCACATGCGTGGGAGCAGTGAAAATGGCGTCACCCAGCTACCCAGTCTCTAGTATCAGAACTCTTTTCTCCCCAATCAGCAATCGCGCACCTGTCCCTTGTCTTAAGCTTTCACCCACTCCCCACTTTTACACTGTCCGTGACCAAGCCCCAGGTAGTACCTCTCTCCGGAGTTTTGTCTCAGATGTGGCTGTTTTCTCCAGCCCCTTACTTCTGAGGGACTGTGGCTTTGACCTGTTCCACCCCTCTGCAGAGGGTTTCACCTAGCAATGTCCGAATGCTGGTCGCACCCAGGAAAGTTCGCATCAGTGTGCTGTTGCTGAAGCCCAGAGACTGCAGCCAGGTGCCAGCCCACCCCAGAAAAAGTTCGTGAGACAGTGTAGCAGCATCATTTCAGGGATTATGGAAAATCACAATGCACATGTGGCACCAGGGTTCACTCTTAACGACCTTGTTCCAGCACCAGCCAATGTGGCCATTCTCTGGGGTCTCCTGGGCCCAGGTTGCCTCACAGCCTCTATCAAATATCCTTCCAGCAGTGGAACAGCTTCTTCCCTTGCGGCCCAAGCACCTCCCGGACCCCACTCTGCTCCTGGAGATTCGCCCAGCACCACCAGGTATCAAGCTGTGGAGTTGCAGACTCTGTGCTCCCCCTGTTTACAGTCTTAATGGAATTTAAATCTTCTCCTTTCTCCTTTCTCCCTTTTTAGGTCAGTCCCTGCGGCTATTTCCAATTTTCCACTTTCTCTACAGCTGCTTTTGGGGAGGGGTGCTTTTCCTGTATTCTCCCCCCCTCCCCAGTCTCCGTCCTCTCTCCCCACACAAAAGCACTTCCCTGCCCTTCATGGCTTCTCTCTCCCTAAGTTCACCTCCCCGTGCCATGTACCTGCCGAATTCTGTGGTTCAGGTTGTGCAGATTGTTGTGTTAATCCTCATCGGTTTTCTAGGTTTGCAGGATGGTTTAGTGTTGGTCTGTCTGTATTTTATGGACCCAAGACACACAAAAAACGTCCATGCTGTTCCACCATCTTGGCTCCCTCTCCCTAAATGATCTTTCCATTGATGTAAGTGGGATACCTACTATTATTGTGTTACTGTAAATTAGTTCCTTTACTTTGTTATTGTTTCATATATTTATGTGCTTTCATATTGGGTGCATAAATGTTTACAGTTGTTATATCTTGTTACATTATCCTCTTTATGATTATATAATACCCTTTTTTGTGTCTTTTTACAGCCATTGTTTTAAAGTCTAGTTTGTCCATTATAAACACTGCTTTCTTTTCACATCCATGATAAATGTTTCTCCACTTCCTCACTTTCAATCTGCAGGTGTCTTTAGGTATAAAATTAGTCTCTTCTAGGTAGCATACAGAAGAGTCTTGTTTTTTTTAAATCTATTCTGACACCCTATGTCTTTTGATTGGAGCATTTAGTCCATTTGCATTCAAAGTAATTATTGATATATATGTTGTCATTGCCATTTTATTACTTGTTTTTTCATTGTTTTTGGAGATTTTCTCTGTTCCTGTCTTGTCTTTTGTCACTTTTGGTTACTCCCTCACACTCAGAGGGTCCCTTTTAATATTTCTTCCAGAGTCAGTTTAGTAGTCCTGAAATTCTTTAGTTTTTGTTTGTCTGGGAAACTCTTTATCTCTACTTCCATTCTAAATAAGATCCTTGCTGTATTATAGGCGGCAGGTTGCTGGGTATTATAGGCGGCAGGTTTTTCCCATTCAACACTTTGAATATATCATGCCACTCTCTTCTGGATTGCAAATTCCTGTGGGGAAATATAGAACTAGCCTTATGGGTTTTCCTTTGCCTGTTAAGACCTTTTGTCTTACTGCTTTTAAGATTTTTTTTCTTTATCACTATATTTGGAAAATTTAATTACAATATGTCTTGTTGTTGACCTGCCTTTGTGTTTTGATGGGAGTTCTCTGTGCCTCCTGGATCTGGATGTGTTTCCTTTTCCAGATTAAGGAAGTTTTCTGCTATTATTTTTTGAAATAAATTTCCTGCCCCCTTTTCTGTCTCTTTTTCTTCTGGGACTTCTATAATATGAATGTTTCTATGTTTGATGGAGTCACTGAGTTTCCTAAGTCTTTTCCTTATGTTTTACTCTTCTTTCTCTCTTTTGTTCAGTTTCATTATTTTATATTATTTTATCTTCTAGGTTACTAATTCATTCCTCTGCTTCTTTCAGCCTTGTGATCATTGTACCAAGCCTGTTTTCAATCTTGCTTATTGCATTCTTCATCTCTGATTGATTCTTTTTAACTCTTTTATCTCTGTGGTAATGATCTCACTAATGTTTTCTATTCTTTTCTCAAGCCCAGTAAGTGTCCTTACGATTGTTACTTTAAATTCTCCATCAGATGTGTTACTTATATTGGGTTTCACTTAGATCTCTAGTCATTTCCTTATCTTGTTCTTTCATTTGGGATAAAATCCTTCACCTTGGCATTTTGTCTAAGTCTCTGCCTTCTCTGTGTTACAAAAGCCAGTTATGTCTCCTGCTCCTGAGAGTAATGGCCTTATGAAGAAGAGGTCATCTAGTGCCCAGAGTTCATCTAGTGCATTTCAGGGAGTGTCTGTGGTGTGTGCTGTGTGCATTCTGCTGTTGTGTTTTGGCTGCTCTATCTTCCAGGCTAGTCCTCTTCAGAGGACTGCTGTAGGCAGTGTTTGGTACCTGGCCTCAATGTGGCAAGTTTTGACTAGGTGTGCTCTGGCCTGCTTGTGAAATGAGACCTGACACCAACTCCACCAGAATTGAGGCCCTGAAGAACTCTGGTCTGGAGATGTGGTGTGGGCAAGGATTTGTGCTAGTCTTCTGGGAGAGACACCTGTTGCTCTGGGACTGAGGCAAGCTTGGCTGGGAAGGGCAGTTCTGCCAGAGTACAGAGAGGTGGGGCTTGATGTAAACAAGTTAGGCATCCAGTGTTGACACTGCACTGCTTCCTGCAAGTGGCTCTATGTTTATGCTGATGGGCAGGGGAGGGAAATGGTGTCACCCAGCACCTTTGTTGCTGGAGAGGCACCTCTGTGAAATATACCCATCAGGCACATGCTCCGAGAAGAGCTGATAGTCTTCCCATTGTGTGCCCCCAGCACTCTTGAGATCTCGTTTATACACTATCTATCCCCAAACTATTTGCCTGCCTTTTTTTTAGGAGCAGAGCAATACCCTCAGGACTCTATTCCAGCCAAGCCCACTGACCTTTAAAATTCTAGGCTTTAAGTGCCACTGGTTGCAAGAACTCAAAAATTCCAGACTCTCTAGTTTTCTAAGCCAATGGTCTTGAGGAAGCATTCTCCTTGTGTGTTCCCCTGTGTGCTTCTCTCTCTCTCTCTCTCTCTCTCTCTCTCTCTCCTCTCTGTCTCTCTCTCTCCCTGCCCCTTCTCCGTGACCATGACTCATTCCCCTCTGCAGCACTTGTGATCTGTTTCTACCCTAAACCACATCTCCACACTTCCTACCTTCTTCACTGTCACTTCTTATCACCTTTTAGTTGTATAGTTTGTGCTGTCAGTCTTCAGGTTGATTTCTGGGGAATTTATGATGATTTGATAATTATCTAGTTGTGTTTGTGGGACTAGATGAGCCTAGGGTGCTCCTACTCTGCTGCCATATTCCTCTCTTTTAAACATTTCCTGTTTTGTTATTATAAACAGTATTGTTTTTGTTTGAAGTTCCAATTGTACATTGATAACATATAGAAATCAGAATAATTTTTATATTAACTTTGTATCCTCCAGCCTTCCTATATTCACTTACTAGTTTTAGAAATTTTTTATAGATTCCATATGCTTTTCTATATAGATGAATAGACCATCTTCATATAAGGAGAATATTACTTCTTTCTTATCTGTATATTTTAAACTCTTATTTCTTGCCTTATTGCATTGGCTGGGACCTCTACTATATTTTTGAATTGAAGTAGTATGATAGAACTTGTTCCCAGTTTAAGGTGATAGCATTTAGTTTTCTTTCTTTGAGTATGATGCTAATTATAAGTTTTTCATAGACATCCTTTCTTAGGTTGGTAAAGTAATTTAATGAGATTGAATTAATGAGAGTTATTCAATTTGATGAGAGTTATTAAAATGAAAATATAGAGTTGTATCTTTGTTCTTCTATATGTAATATGTCCTTTTTCCCTATCGATGCTTTTTAATATTTTCTCTCACTGCTTTCCAGCAATATAGCTTGATATGACATTTTAATGTTTGTCATTGAGCTTCTTAAATATATGGGTTTATAATTTTAGTTGAATCTCTGATAATTTTAGCCTTTATTTCCACTTCCAACAAACTCTAGTATAATATGTTTAATATGATCTTGTAGTTCACTGAGGCTCTATTTACTTTATTCACCTTTTTTAATGTGCTTGATTACAGTGTCTTCAAATTCATTGATCTCTTCCTTTAAGTGTCCAATATGTTGTTAAAATATCTATTGATATTTTAATTACAGATGCTGTGTTTTTTATGGCTAGATGTTAAATTTTGGTTCTTTGTTGTAACTTTAATTTTATTCTTTATTATATATATATATATATTTATTTATTATAGTTTTACTCTTTATTATATATATTCTTTCTTTTACATCCTTGATTTTATGGACAGATTTATAATAGCTGTTTTAAAATCTTGGTCTTATAATTCTATCATCCTTATAACTTATGGGGTCTGTTGCTATTGATTGACTTACTTTCTAATTTTATGTAAAATTTTTCCTTTTAAGGGTCAATCAAGTTTTGGTGGGGTGACAGATATTTTGAATTTTACAAATTCAAATTTGAAATTTATTTGCCGGATTTTTTTTTTTGTATTCCTTCAACAAATGTTAGTCTTTATTCTGAGCCAAATAAGATACCTTTGGATGGAATTTTGTTTTCTTTTTGAATATTGTTTTTAAATCTTTCTAGGATGGCTCTAGCTCTAAAGATTTCTAACATCCAGTTGTTCTGACCTATTAAATACCTTTATATTCAATGTGCTCACTCAATTATATCTAGTTAGAACTTGAACATTTCCTACCATTTTATGAGCTATGGGAATTCTTACTGTGCCCATGTAATTTTTCTGTTCCTGGCAATTTTTTTTTCAGCTTTGTAGTCTTTTATCCTACTCATTCAGATGTTGATATCAAACCAAGGAATAACTCAAGGGGATCACTGCTAATTTCTAGGACTTTTACTCTGCACAGGTACCTTCTCTTGGATACTCTACCCTGCAAATTATGTCTCTAATCTCTAATCATCATCAATCTCTAATCTCTGAATACTGGAATTAGCAGGAATGCTGGACTATACTTGGTATCCTTTATCTTTCCTTAAATCACAGTCCCAGATTAAAGAAATTGACACCCCCAACCCCTTTTCTTTAAGTTTCAAAGTTATTAGAGTAACTTGGTTATTGAGTTAAAGCAAGCCTAGAACAGAGAATGCTCTAGGTAATGATCAACAAGTTTCCTGCGGCAAAATTCACCAGGAAGTGAGAAGAACTAATCTAAAAGTCTGTCCTCCACACAGTGACCAAGGATTTGAGGGACATGTGGTTTCTGGTTTGTGAAACAGCTTGTAGAGAATTTGCTGTTGTTGTGGAAGCTCTACATTCTAAAGTTACCATGTGACTTAATGTATAGCTTTAAGTGTGAATTCTATTGATATTATATTTTCCTTCCAGGTGTTTCTCTAACTTTTTATATGCCATGATAATGATACATTAGTTCCTCACTTTAGACATTTTTTTTTACAAAATATGAATGAAAATTAAAAACATTCTGAACATGAGAAGAGTTTCATGGTGGAATGTTTCATTGAAGAAAGGGATAATGTGAATATTAATTATAATTTATGTTTTGCTACTTTCTGGTTTTGCAAGGAAATGTCATCTTATTATAAGAAGAAACTCTTTTAGAAAGCAAACAAATACAAACTTCCAAAAGACAATAACAACAAAAAACAATGTTAGCCAGTGTTGACTTCAGGAAAAAAACAAAACAAAACAAAACAGGAAAACAAAAAAACAACAACTCCAATCAATAATTAGTTTTACTCTGAGCAAAAAACTCTTCTTACATAGCATATCTCCAATGATTTTAGGCCCATGTCTAGTTTAGTTTCACTAAGTAATTAAGTAACAAAGTCAGAAGCACTATGAGGAATTGTACTCTGCTTACTCCCATTGGCCTGCAATTAATTTTTTGTGCTCTTGCCCTGCAATTTTTGGTTCTATCATGTACTTTAGAAAATCACAACTGTTTAGAACTCCTAGAATAAAAGGTCTTTTCTAAAATCCTAAAGTCCAATAATAATATGGCAAAACACCAACATGAAATGAAGATACATTTTACTGATAAATCATTGTCTAATCAAAGAGGGAGCAGATTAACACACAATTTATCATATTACTGAACATTCTAGATGAGGTAACTTAAAATCTGGACCAAAGAAACCAGATGGTTGCAAAGAGAGAATTAGGCAGCTTAAGTTAAATCTTCAGAAAACTAAGAGGTCCCCAGGAAGGAGAAAATGATAAAGATTAATAAAGTTCTTAAGTTTATCCAAAACTGTAAATAGCCACCATTTTATTTATTGTATAGCTAGAACTGTGGGTAACATCCAGGGGCATATGTAGTACATTATATGGGAAGAATCGGGCCATTTTTATTTCTCTTTTAATATTCTTAATATTAATGATAGATTGCTAAACTGTAAAGTGCATGCAGTTTGCAACTTTATATCCCTAGTTCCTGGTCTTTAGCACAAAGCAGCTTTTCAGCACATATTTGGTGAATGTAAGAATGAATGAATGAATTGACGGAAATATCTACATTTCCAGTTTTTTAAGAGTATATATTGCTCATGCAATTATTATTTTGATATTACAAAATGAGAACAAATCTTCCTTTTGCCAGATTTATAAAAAATTTTGTTTCATATTTTAGTGGAAGCTTTAGATGATTTCTTTAGCTCTTCTGTGTATTTATCTTTTCAGAATCTGTACATGTTCCAAAAATATTGTGTCTATTTCTCAAGTAGTTCAAAGAATTTGTTCTTCAGCTTTCCAATTTTAGCCAGTCTTCAAAAATAAAATGTGAAACCTGCATTAACTTCAGTGAAATATTGCTCAGTGTAAACTGTAGGAGTAGTGGTATGGCATTCGTTACTAGACTGTAACAAATGAATGTATTGACCAGTAAGTATCACTGGAGACACTACACTCTACCCCCTCTCTTCCACTGGACTCCTCAGATCAACCAACCCAGGAATTTGCTGCATATATCCTCATTACCAAATACTAGATGATCTATAAACAAGTATTTAAATCCATCACAAATTGGCCACCCAATGAGATTAAAAAAAAAAAGCAAACAAATTATTTTTGTGTGTAAAAAATTATTCCTCTGTGTGTTTAAGTAGAAATTTTTGTAATGATGGATTTATAGTAATGTTTGCATTAATAGTGTGATGACAAAGACCAGTGATGGATTTAGCAATACCAGCGAAAATATGTAGGTAGTCTTCTTGGCTTTACTAGAAGAGAAAAAATGGTTTTGGTTTTGTTTTTCCTCAATTGCTCCTTCATTCAAACCCTCAGCTCATTTCTAAATTTTGGATATAAATCAAAACATGATTTTATATTTTATTTATTAAAATTTTTTTAATGTTTATTTATTTTTGAGAGAGAGAGAGATACAGAGTGCAACTTGGGGAGGGACAGAAAGAGAGAGAGACAGAGAATTGGAAGCATGTTTCAGACTGCTGAGATCATGACCTGAACTTAAGTTGGATACTTAATCGACTGAGCCACCCAGGCACCTCCAATTTTATATTTTAAAATGTGTGCATAATGAAAAGATGCTCAACGTCGCTCCTCATCAGGGAAATACAAATCAAAACCACACTCAGATATCACCTCAAGCCAGTCAGAGTCGCC